>NC_048218.1:205959443-206012488 GCF_002007445.2 Ailuropoda melanoleuca
GGGGGAAGGGAAAGGAGGAGTGTGGGGGGAGGGGTGGAGGAGGGAGAGGAGGAAGGGAGGAAGGGCACGCGGGCTGCGCGGGAGGGTGCTCGCAGGCGCCGAGGGAGGAGCCAGGGGGAAAGGTGGAGCGCGAGGGGAGGGGGTGCGGTGAGGAGTTTGGGGAGGGGAAGAGGAGGGGGCGTGCTCGGGGGAGGAGAGCCAGTGAGTGTCTGTGTTGCTGTCTTTGAATCGCGAGTCCCCCCCCCTGGAGCGTTATCCGTGCCGCGCTTCGCGGTGGGATCGAGTCTCCGGACTGTCGGTCTGTGGTGTTGGTCTGGGAAACTCAGACCCGCCCCTGCTCTCCACTCCGATTCCACCCGGATCCGCTCAGACCCACAACCGCCGACCCCGATTCCGGAGGACCCGATGCGACACCCGCGGCGGGAGCCGGGTCCCCTGGGGCAGCGAGGGGTGGCCGTGGCCGAAGGAGACAGAGCTGGGCCTCAGCGAGAACGGGCCCTTTGAAGCAGAAATTGGGGTGGGGGCTTTGAGCCGGGTCCCCAGGGAGAAGGCGGGGCCGGAGAGGAGGCACCGGGGGGGTGAGGCTGAAGACGGGCTGGGCGGAGACTCTGAGGGCGGGGTCCGGGGGAGGGGGCTGCCGAGAGGGGCGAGTTCTCTGGGCGGGGTGGGGGCTGGTCCTCCTACTGGCCTGGAAACCTGTCCCAGTTAGGTGTGGAGCGATGCCCTCCGCCCTCAGATCCGGTTTCTGGGGGACTTGGGGGTCTCGGGAGTCCCTGCCCGGGTTATGATGGTGTTCTTCCGCCTTGCCACCCAGGCACCTGACTCCTTCTGGAAGCTCCCTATATCCTGTCCTTGTCGAGCTGAAATGTGGGCTGGTTATTCCAGGCCCCCTCTCCCACATCTCTTTCTGCAATCTCCCCTGGCTTCCAGCTTCCTCCCTTCTGTCCCCTTTAGGGGAAAGGGGCATTGTGATTTGGGTTTCCCCCCAATCCAAGGGTTTTCTTCTCACCTGCGGTTAGAATCCATAGCTGGGAGTGAGGCCTCCAGAGAGAAGCACAGCGCACAGCAGGGGCACCATCAATATTCCACGACGTTTAGGAGAAGCATGGGAGCAGTTGGTGCCTAGAAGAGCGCAGGGTACCTCGGAATCAGCTGGGAAAAGCTCTTCAACCTCCTGGATGGGCTCCTTCAGCTAGGCAGTGCCCCCCCGGCCGTCTCATGGCCCTGGGAGCAGAGTGTTTCTCTTTGTGCTAGGGTGAGGTGTGAGCACTTGTGAGACCTGCAGCGGGCGTGTGGGAGAAAGTGTATGGGGTACATGTGTGGGAGATTAGCAACAGCAACGTACCCATGGCCCAACCCTGGCCTTTTCTGAGGACCCCACCTGAGAGCTCCCTAAACCCTCTTTGGGCCACAGGACCAATGGTGGGCCCAAGAGAAATGCCTAGTGTGGCTCTGGTTCCCAGCAGCTTCCTGGCCCTAGGTGGGGTAACTATGTGGGGTGCTCAGCAGGACAACAGATTTAGGGGATCTGAGGTTTACGGAATCTGAGGACCGGGCCACATTCCAGCCTGGATGTCCTGGGAATCGGTAACCAAGATGTAACCAGGATTCACCTGGGCCACCTGCTGCCCCAACCGGATACTCAGATGATCCCATCCGGCTGCCTTGCCCCCAGGGTTGGGGGAACTGCCTTCCAGCCCCTCTGTCTCCTACCCCCCCACACACACACACATACTTTCCACCCTTGCCAGTCCTTCCTGAAGCTTGCCTTTTTCCCCTGCCCAGGCTTCCTGGTTCTGGACCTTAGGAGACTCTCTCAAAAGAAGACCAGGGTGTACCCAGCCAGCCACACATAATCACCCCCAGCAAGAAGTCAGACCACAGAGGAAAGGGCAGATGCTCTCCCCCTGTCTCCACACAGTCCAACCAGCGTGGAAACTCAGTTCCTTCGACTCACTGGTCTTGGCTTCTCAAGTGCCTGCTGGGAGAGGGGGCAGGAGGAGGCAGGAAAGGAAGCAGGGAGAGAATCAGAGTCAGAATTTTAGGGCTAGAAGACCATATCAGTCATTTGGCACAATAACTTGACCATTTTGTGGGGTCCTGGTTCCTCTGGAGAATTGAATAACAGTTACGGAACTATCCTCAGGAAGATGTGTACGCACACAATTTCTTTCTTTCTTTTTTTTTAAGATTTATTTATTTGAGAGAGAGTGGGCGCTTGTGCAGGTGTGAGGTGGGGGGAGGGATAGAGGGAGAGAGAGAATCTCAGGTAGACTCCATGCTGAACGTGGAGCCTGATTTAGGGCCTGATCCCACAACCCGGAGATCATGACCTGAGCCGAAATCAAGAGTCCGATGCTTAATCAACCGAGTCAACCAGGTGCCCCTGCACACACACAATTTCAAAGTGGAGCCCCTGAGTCTCCCCCACCCCCAGCATCCCTGGGAAGTCCCTAAATTTTTTACTAGCAAGGAAATTGAGGCTCAGAAAGAGAAGGTGGCTTGTCTGGAGTCCACCTTAATTTGAGGTACAGCCTGAGGGTGGAAAAATATCAGAGGCTCAGAGTGTCTGGCTGTGGCCTGGGGCACATGCACTCCCCCACCGAGCACACAGACACACGCGAGCACGCACGCACACACATGAGTATGCACACACACATGCATATACACACACACACAAGAAGGGTAGGAAGGGGACTGTTTCCAGGGAGAGCTGGCCTCTGAGGGGATTGTGCAATGTGCAGGCAGGTCCAATCTGGTTCCGAGCAGCTGGTGCCCCAGGGCACGGACCGAGATAAAGCCTCCCCAGCCCCACGGGCCTCATTCTAGCTGTCTGGGCTGCCTTGGACATATCGACGCCTGGCTGCTGGAGACTGAAGTGTGGGGCGGGGAAGCCCAGCACTGGCCTTTCTGCTCACCTGCCGCAGCATTGCCTTCCCCAGACCCAAGCCTCACAGCCCCCCAAAGGTGACCTGGGGGGCAGCACCATGCTGCTGCCTGCCTTCCTCTTTGGGATGGCATGGGCCCTGGCTAACGGGTAAGCAGCCCAGCCTGGGGCCCCTCTGACAGAGATCCTCTGCTCCCGCCTCACCAACAGGACCCTCTGGGGCAGCCAGGCGCCGTCCCCTACGCTTCTTGCTCCCAACCAGCCTCCTCCTCAGTTCGATGACACTTCCTTGGGAGGGACTCCCTGGGGAGTGGGATCACAGGACAGGGCTTCTTGGCAATAGAAGGGCTGGTGGCAGTGGCTGTCCCCATCTGTGGGCAGGCGGTGGTGTGAACATACAGAAACCTTCCTGGTGGAGGAGGAAGTGACCCCCCGCCAGGAAGACCTGGTGCCCTGCACCAGCCTCTACCATTACCAGCGCCTGGGCTGGCAACTGGATCTGTCCTGGAGTGGACGTGCCGGGCTCTGTCCCATCTACAAGTGAGTGAGGCTCGGAGCCTGGGTTAGCTGCTGCGCAGGAGAGAGCAATGGAGCCAACATTCTGGGGGGAAGGTGAACCGGGTGGTGTCCTGGGGAAGCAGGCTTTAGGGCAATAGGTCTGGCTGGGTTCAAGAAGACTCAGGGGTGTGTGGGGTTGGGGATAGGCAGCGCAGGGATCAGGCAGCGCAGGGAGAGGTACAATGTCTGTTGCCTGTGCCTCCCCTCCAGTCTGCCTTCCCAACATCATTCTCACTTTGCACAAGGGGAAATTAAGACCTGGAAGGGAAATTAGATGCTAAAGTCACTCAGAGAATAGAGGACCAGAGTGAATGTCCCAAGCCATACTCAGGGACCTACAAGGGGCTGGGATAAATACTAACATCTTCTCTCTGCTGCCTACTCGGTGGACCCAGGCCCCCAGAAACCCGGCCCGCTGCAAGGAACCGGACAGTAAGGGCTTGCTGCCCAGGCTGGGGGGGCACCCACTGCACGCTGGGTAAGCACCTGCTATTAGCCCAGATCTGTGGTTTCGTGGAGGCGGCATGGGGAGGGAAGCTGGGTCCAGGCTGACTGTCTGGGTCGCCCCATTCTCTCCCTCCAGCCATCACAGCCCTTGCAGGAGCCAGCCCTGGGGGCCACTGCTTTGCCACGCAGCAGTGCCAGCCGCAAGCAGGCTCAGCTAATGCTTCTGCAGGAAGCCTGGAGGAGTGCTGTGCTTGGCCTTGGGGACACAGCTGGCGGGATGGCAGCTCCTGGGCCTGCCTCAGCTGCTCTAGCCGACACCTCCCAGGTGGGTCTGCAGCCCTGGCCAGCACTCTCTCCCCTTGGAGGCACTGCCACAGAGAATTCTTGAGCTTCTGGGCCTTCCTGCAGGGCTCATGCCCATTCCCTTGTGCTCTTGGACGAGTCACCTCCCATCCCTCCCGCGTCCAGAGTGACCATTCACTCTGACCTGCCCCCTGCTCTGGGAGAAGCCCTGCGTCCTCATCCTCTATGCTCCTGCCTTCGCCCTCAGCGGCTCACCGTGGGTGTATTTCCTCCAGGCAACACTGCCGCGCCAGCCCTCCTGCAGCCCCTGGCGGGGGCCGTGGCCCAATTCTGGAGCCAGCGCCAGCAGCTGTCGGCCACCTGCGCCACCTGGTCAGGCTTCCACTACCGAACCTTTGATGGGCGCCACTACCACTTCCTGGGTCGCTGCACTTACCTGCTGGCGGGGGCCGCTGATGCCACCTGGGCTGTCCACCTCACGCCCAGGGGGCATTGCCCCCAGCCGGAGCACTGTCAGCTGGTGAGGGAGGCAGGTGGGGAAGGACACAGGAAGGGAGCTGGATGTGGGAGGAGGTGAGCCACTGAAGCCCTCTTCCGCCCTGTGTCTCCCCCAAGGCCCGAGTAATGATGGGACCGGAGAAAGTGCTGATCCAGGGCAAAAACGTCTCTGTGAACGGGAAGCTGGTACCTGATGCGGAGTCTCAGCTGCTCCAGGGTACTGTAGGGAGCAGGGGACTTCCCAAGGCCCCATCTGTTCCTCGGGGACAGCCTGCCCATCCCCCCGGGGCAGGGCGCACCAAAAGGGGCAGCTGAGTGGGAGACTGCTGTCCCGCCCCCACTGCTACGGGAGCTATTTGGAAATGAGGGAGGCCGCTGAGGAGCCAGGCACGGACCTAGTGTCCAAGTTGACTCCTCCTCACAGTGTGGCTTGGGGCGAGTCCCCCTACTTAACCTCTTTGAGTGTCAGGATGCCTGGCTGGCTCAGTTGGTGAAGTATGGGACTCTTGATATCAGGGTTGTGAGTTTGAGCCCCACATTGGGTGTGAAGATTACTCAAAAATAAAATTGTTAAGGGGCTCCTGGGTGGCTCAGTTGGTTAAGCCTCTGACTCTTGATTTCGGCTTAGGTCATGATCTCGGGGTCATGAGATGGACCTGGTCTTCCGTCCGTGAAGTGAGGTGGGGGTGGGGTTGTGTGTGCTCGCGGGAGATTTGTAGTTTACTTACTACTTTAGTACTCGCTCAGGAGAGCACCTGTGGTGTCCATGAACTTCTCAAAGAGGGCTCTGATGCGAAAACCATCTCCTCTCCTTCCCTGGGCGGTCTGTGCCTTGGCGTGATGGTGGGAGGGGTAGGAAGGGTGACTCCTGCCTTCTCCTGCCCAGGGCTAAGCCTGCAGTGGCAAGGGGACTGGCTGGTGCTGTCAGGTGGCCTGGGGGTCACTGTGCGCCTGGACAGATCCAGTTCGGTCTCCATTTCTGTGGACTATGAGCTCCAGGGACAAACTCAAGGTCTCTGTGGAGTCTACAATGGCCAGCCTGAGGGTAAGTGGGCATGCCTCGGTTGCTGGTACAGGAGGGAAGGAAAGACTGGAGAGCCCAGACACCACACCTCTGCCTCGCCCTTCCCCAGATGACTTTCTGGAGCCTGGAGGGAGACTGGCTGTGTTAGCTGCCACCTTTGGGAATTCCTGGAGGCTCCCTGACTCAGAGGTGAGCTTACAGCCCTCACGGAGCCCAGGCTCTCTGCCGTGCTCCTGGTGGCCCCCCGACTCTTGGCTTCTCTGATACCTCCAAGCCTCTGCTCTCTGTCTTCATCACTGGCCTTTTCTCAGGGACAGGGCCTGGCCCTCTCCCAGGTCCTTGGTGGGGGGCAGGCTCAGGGTCCCATGGAATTTAAGTGGTGAACTGACTACCCAGGGGACACACTCAGCAACCTGGTCACTGACCAGTTTTGGTTAACTAGCTAGTTATCAAACCTCCTGCCTCTGGGTTGATGTGACCCCAGCTCCCCCACCCCCTACCAGAACTTACGACTTTGTTCCCCCCCCCCCCCCAGGCTGTCTGGGCTGGTGGCCATGACAGTGCAGACTTGAAGCAGCCATGAAGGTAGTGGCCATTTTCCTGGTGTCCTGGTTAATGTCCCTCACCCCCCATTGACCTGAATTCAATTGTCTCCAGCCTGGGTGTCTGGATTCCGTGGAGGCAGCCCAGGGCTGTGAGGACCACCCGACCGGCACAGAGGCAGGCATGGAGGCTGAAGCCCAGGATGTGTGCCACCAGCTGCTGGACAGTCCATTCAGGGAATGCCATGCCCAGGTATGGCTGGGGGTGGAGGCGATCTCCACCAGCAGAGGGGCGGGAAAGGGTGGGTGCTAGAGAGGTGCCAAACAGGGACTCTGGTCCTGTCACTGCTTTGTATGTAGAATCTCAGGGGTCCCTCCAAGTGCTTATTCTGTTTGATTATAATAAGTCAGGGCACGATGGAAACAAGAGGAGGGAGTGCTGGTGAGGCTGGTTGACTGAGGGGCTGTCCTTTCTCTGAAGGTTCCCCCTGCTGAGTACCACCAGGCCTGCCTCTTTGCCTACTGTTCTGGGGCCCCAGCAGGCAGTGGGCGAGAGGCCCGTCGGGAAGCCGTGTGCACCACCTTGGCCAACTATGCCCAGGAGTGTGCCAAGCAGCATATCCATGTGGGCTGGAGGAAGCCAGGCTTCTGCGGTAGGGCTGGTGCCTGTCCCTCCTTGCATAGCCCCTGGCCTCCCCACCGGGCAGGATTGGGAATGCACAGACAGCAGCCCTGTGACCTTGGTTTCCTGAACGCTGGGACTCCTCCCAAGCACCCTCTCTTCGGGCTGCAGGCAAGGGGGTTCTGGCGGGAGGAGGAGGACCCTCGGACCTCACAGCCCACTCCTGTGCCCACAGAGCGTCTGTGTCCTGGGGGCCAACTGTACTCGGACTGCACCTCGGCCTGCCCACCCAGCTGCTCGGCAGTGGGTGAAGGAGGGGAGGGGTCCTGCCGGGAAGCGTGCGTGAGCGGCTGCGAGTGCCCGCCCGGCCTCTTCTGGGACGGCGCCCTCTGTGTGCCTGCGGCCCGCTGCCCCTGCTACCACCGGCGCCGGCGCTACGCCCCGGGGGACACCGTGCGCCAGCTGTGCAACCCGTGGTGGGTCCGCCGGCTGGCCCTTGGCTGGGGTTGGAGGCCGCGCGGTTCCCTCGGAGCCCTCCCTTATGCTATCTCCTGGACCTGCCTCCCCTTCCGGGGGCCCCTCACAGGGGACCTGTGACCTCTCCTGGCATAATTGATGGCCCTGCTTAAAGACCTAGCTAGTGACCTCCACCAGCTGACCTCCAGGCCTTGCAGGGTTAGAGGGGTGGCTGGGGGAGGGAGGGCTACGGGCTTGGGCGGGGGCAGGAGGTCGTGGGCGCTGAATCAGAGCGCACTCCCCGCCCCGTGCGCCCACAGCGTGTGCCAGGACGGTCGCTGGCTCTGCGCGCAGGCGCCGTGCCCAGCCGAGTGCGCGGTGGGCGGGGACGGCCATTACCTCACCTTCGATGGGCGGAGCTTCTCCTTCCGCGGCAGCCAGGGTTGCCGCTCCAGCCTGGTGCAGGTGGGTAGGGGTTAACGCGGGGCGGGGGGAGCCCTTATTGGGGTGCTGTGGGGGAGAGGTGACTGTCGGGGAACCTCTAAGTAAACCAATGAGAAACACACAGTCATTCCGGGAAAAGCTGAGAGAACCGACTCTGGGGGAGGATGGCTTGCCGCAGACCCCTAAAACCTCCCCTTGGGGTCCTCACTTCCGCCTTAGGTTCCCGCGAATGTTCCCACCTTAGCCCAGGAGCACAAGGCAAAACCCATCCTCACAGTCCTTTCTCACAGATGGGACAGGCTGGGCTTATCACAGGCTATTTCCTGCAAAACAACCCCAGGAGAAATCTGGGTTCTCCTTCCTCCCCAGCCCTCCCCCAATCAAGTTAGGTGATTTACCAAGTTCAGGTCCATAGACACAGGCGGGTGTGTACATATGCAGCAGGCCCATGCCAGTGCACATAGATTGAGCCTGTGCATGCACAGAGACATGAGACTACATACCCATGGGGAGGAGGGAGGGGAGGCATCTTGCACCAACATGCACACATACACATGTGCGCACGCACACCTCTACACACTTTTACACACACAGATGCCTGTGTGCATACACACATAGAGATACTCGAGAGCGCCAGCGCTTGCCAGGGTTAAGCCCTATACCTCACAGAGTCTGGCTGGCAGGAAGGTGGTCATGCGCTGGGTGGGAGCTGCCTCCGGGTGGGTGCTGTAGGTGTTCTGGAAAACAGGAGGAGGTGCAGAACAGACTCTGTTCTTGGGGTCTTCCCCACCCCCACCCTACCACCTTCCTCACCATCTGCCGCAGGACTTGAAGGGGCAGCTGCTGATTGTGCTGGAGCACGGGGCCTGTGACACTGGGAGCTGCCTGCACGCCGTCTCTGTCTCCCTGGGGGACACCCACATCCAGCTCAGAGACTCAGGTAGCCCTCTCCTGCGATGTGCTCCCCGCCCAGTCCTCATCAGCCCAGCCCCGCAGGGGCAGCCCCTCACAGGCCCCCTATTCCAGGGGCTGTGCTCATCGATGGGCAGGATGCGGGCTTGCCTTGGAGTGGGCCTAAGGGCCTCAGGGTCTCCCGCGCCTCCTCCGCCTTCCTACTGCTGCGCTGGCCTGGGGCCCAGGTCCTCTGGGGAGTGTCTGACCCTGCAACCTACATCACTCTGGACCCCCGCCATGCCCACCAGGTATGCTGGGGGGTAGGCGAGTGGCTGGGCAAGGCTACTGTGGGCATGGATTCGACTGTCCCATGCTCACTCCTGTGGCTCAGGTGCAGGGTCTGTGTGGCACCTTCACCTGGAACCAGCAGGATGACTTCCTGACACCTGCTGGCGACGTGGAGACCAGCATTGCAGCCTTTGCTAGCAAGTTCCAGGCAGCAGGCGAGGGAAGGTGCCCCTCAGAAGACAGCGCCCCACTTTCCCCCTGCGGCACCCACACTCAACGCCACATTTTTGCAGAGGCAGCTTGTGCTGTCCTGCGTGGCCCAACCTTCCAGGTAGCCAGATTGGGGGTGCTCCCGTTCGCACCGGTAAGACGGGGTCAGCACCTGCTCTGCCCTCACCCTGGGCTATTGGGAGGGCCCTGCTCCCTGCTGTGGCAGGGCTACCAAGCACAGGGAGGTGGCAGTGGAGACCCGAGGGGACAGGGGAATCTGCAGAGGAGGGGCTGACCCATTTTTCCCCTCCTCTCCCCCCTCAGGAATGCCAAGGCCTGGTGGACAGGGAGCCCTTCCACCTGCGCTGCTTGGCAGCCGTGTGCGGCTGTGCTCCTGGCAAGGACTGCCTGTGCCCTGTGCTCGCTGCCTTTGCTCGTCGCTGTGCCCGGGAGGGTGCCCTGTCTCTCTGGAGGACCCAGACACTCTGCCGTGAGTCTGCTCAGTCAGCCAGACCCCTCCTCTCCCCCCAGCTCCTCGTCCCCGCCCCTTCTAGGAATGGCCCAGAGGGCTCCAAAAGCTTCGTAGTGAGGGAAGGTCCCCAGGAGGCCCTCTGACCTTGGCAGATTGCTGAGTTTGCCTTCTTTCGGAGGCATAGGGGGTGTGAATTCCAGAAGGGTGGGCGGAGCAGCAGCAGTTATGCCCCTGACCTGCATGTGTCTCTGTGCCCAGCTGTCCTGTGTCCTGCGGGCCAGGAGTACCAGGAGTGTGCCCCAGCATGTGGTCAAAACTGCGGGGAGCCAGAAGACTGTGGGGAGCTGGGCAGCTGTGTGGCTGGTTGTAACTGCCCCCCAGGACTGCTGTGGGACCCCGAGGGCGAGTGCGTGCCCCCCAGCTTGTGCTCCTGCCAGCTTGGAACTCGTCGCTATGCCCCTGGCAGTGCCACCATGAAGGATTGCAACCACTGGTGAGGGCGGTGGCCTTGGGGGGAGGCAAAGAGCTTGGGGGTGAGGAGGGGGAGCTTAGAGAAAAGGGGCCGGGCTTGTAGCCCTGTGGGTTAGGGCCTGACATGCACACACCGGGCGACAGAGCACTGATAACTTCTTGGTTCTGGAGCACTTCAGGCCTATAAAGCTGAAGTTGTCTTATGTAACTCTACTGAATTCTTCCAATGACCCAGTAAAGTAGGAAGTGGAAGAATTGTTCCCATTTTGCAGATGAGGAAACTGAGGCTCTAATAGGCCACACCACTTGCAGAGTCACACAGCTGGTTAATGATGAAGGGCTAGAACCCAGATCTCTGCTTCTGTGTGGTCCAGAGGCTCTTCCAAGGGTGAGGGAGAAGTAAAGGCTGGCTCTGGACCTGTGGAGGCAGGGCCAGTGGCCGGGGCTTCGTGGGTGAGGATGAGACTTCAGAGAATCCCTCTTCTTCCTGGCTGGGAAGGGGGCTCTTTGAGAACCTCAGAGCCCAGAGAATGGCCCAATGGGGCCAGGGCAGGAAAGGGTGGCTGTGTCCATCCCGGGTATGGCTGGTGCGGTGAGCAGCCCCACTTCCTGGGCTTGTAACTGGGGTGTGAGGGTGAGACAGTCAGGTATCTGGAGTCGCTGTTGGGGGCTTGGACCCCCCTGGGTTCCTGAGACTCTCCCAGGTCAGACCGGAGGCGCCTGGAGGTGAGTCCTGCCTTGGCCCTGCCTCTTACCTGCCTCCCAACCTCGGCAGTGTCTGCCAGGAGAGGGGCCTCTGGAATTGCTCTGCTCACCGCTGTGGTCCCCAGCAGACATTCTGCCCCCGTGACCTTGTCTACATCCCTGGTGCCTGCCTTCTCACCTGTGACAGCCCTGGTGCCAGCCACCCCTGCCCCCCGGACAGCACAGGGAACTGTGTCTGTCCCCCGGGCACCGTGCTGCTGGTAAGTCTGGGACGGGCTGCTCTACGCAGGGCACTGCCCTAGCCCCCTGGCTGTCTGAAACAGTGGGTGGCGGGTCAGGCAGCCCTCCAAGGTGCCCCTTTGTCCCCGGCCTCTGCCCAGAACGAGCGCTGTGTGTCTCCTGAGCTCTGCCCCTGCCGTCACGGCGGGCAGTGGTATCCGCCCAACGCTACCATCCAGGAGGACTGCAACATTTGGTATGGCTAGCTCCTTGCACTGGGATGGGGTGGGATATCCACACTGGTCTGGGCAAGGGGAGCACTCCAGGATTCCCCCACGCTGAGGGTCTGCTGCTTGCAACCTGGACAGCTACTTCCCCTGGATACAGCCCTGGGTCTTTGTCCNTGTCCCCCCCCCCCCCCCCCCCCCCACAGCGTATGTCAGGGGCGGCAGTGGCACTGCACCAGCCACCAGTGCGGCGGATGGTGCCAGGCGTCTGGTGCCCCCCACTATGTGACCTTCGATGGGCTGGCTTTCACCTTCCCTGGAGCCTGCGAATATCTGCTGGTGCGAGAGGCCAGCGGCCGGTTCACCGTCTCTGCCCAGAACCTGCCCTGTGGGGCCAGCGGCCTCACCTGCACCAAGGCGCTGACCGTGCAGCTACAGAGCACTGCTGTGCACATGCTCAGAGGTGGCCGCCACGGGGAAGGGTGGCACTGCCAGGGCGGAGGGGCACGCTGGCCGGCATCACACTTCTGCAGGGGGCCAAGACCTGGGGTCCCCCACTGCTCACCATCAGTGCAGCGGGGCGGGTGCCTCTCCTCTCTCCTCTTGGTTGGGAATCCTAATTCTGGAAGGCTCCAACAAATTAAGGCCCAGAGAGGCCTAATGACTTGCCCGAGGTCACATAGCCAGAGAAGCAAAAAGGAAGGCTGGAGGCAGGCTGGGAAAGGGCTCTAGGAATCTGGGAGCCCTTCGACTCCAAGGCAGAGCCTGAACGCTTCTCTTCCTCGCTAGGCCGGGCAGTGACGGTGAATGGGGTGAGCATAACACTCCCCAAGGTCTACACGGGCCCGGGGCTGAGCCTGCGTCGCGCTGGTCTCTTCCTGCTGCTCACGACCCGCCTGGGCCTCAGCCTACTCTGGGATGGAGGTCAGGCCCCCACCCTTAACCACTTGACCCATGCCCACCTTAGCATCGTGAGGCTGACTCCCCCCAGACTCTTCCTCCTCCATACGAGTGGTGGGAGTTCCCAAATTATGTTTTTAAAATTATGTTTCTCTTCAATGTAAAAGCAATACCTCCTCACCGAAGAAACATTTAGAAAATACCCAGTTTGGGAAAGAAGAAATGAAAATAAATCTAACCTCCCACAACCCAAACCCAAGCAATTGGCATTTGAGAAATAACAGTTACTGAGAAATTGAGGAAAACTGAAGTAACCCCTGACATGGGAAGGAGTTGCCTGGGCAGCGCAGTGGGGCTGCCCTCTGAGCCTCCGGCCACCAAGGCCTCTGGGGCGGGTGGGTGTCACAGTCCGTCTTGGAGCTTGGTTCCCGCCTGGAATCCAGCCCGCTGGAGAATTTCCCTGCTCCCCCTAACCTGGGTTTGGTTAGGAGAGTAGGCTCTCACTTCTGCCCTCGCCCCCCAGATATGCGACTCTTATCATGGCCAGTCAGCTTCTGGGAAAAACCAGGCGGTGGGCCTTGTGCAGATGGTTGAACAGGCCCGCAGAACACCGCCCCTGGCCCTGAGGAAGATCCATGGGGTCATTTCTCCACAACGCTGCCCCCTGCTGCCCTCCCTGCGCAGGCACCCGGGTCCTGGTGCAGCTGTCCCCAAAGTTCCGTGGCCGTGTGTCTGGGCTGTGTGGAGATTTTGATGGAGATGCCAGTAATGACCTGCGGAGCCGCCAGGGGGTCCTGGAACCCACAGCTGAGCTGGCTGCCCACTCCTGGCACCTGAGTCCGCTCTGCCCCGAGCCAGGAGACTTGCTACACCCCTGCACCGTGAGCATGGGCAGGCAGGGGGAAGGGCGTGGGGGGCAGCTGCAGGAAACCTGCAGGGGGTGGGGGGAGGATCCAGAGGCCGGGTGCTGCGGACGGGGTCTGGTGGCCCACGGTGCGGTGCCCGCAGGTGAACGCCCACCGGGCCAGCTGGGCGCACGCCCGCTGCGGGGTGCTGCTGCAGTCGCTCTTTGCCCGGTGCCATGGAGAGGTGCCCCCACAGCAGTACTACGAGTGGTGTGTGCATGATGCCTGCGGGTGAGAGGGGCGAGCCTGGAGACGGTGGGAATGGGTTGGGAGGGGGAGGGGGTGGGGAGGGGGTCCAGCAGCTGAACAGTCCCTTCCACAGCTGCGATTCGGGGGGCGACTGTGAGTGTCTCTGCTCGGCCGTTGCCACCTATGCAGACGAGTGTGCCCGGCATGGGTTCCACGTGCGCTGGCGCAGCCAGGAGCTCTGCCGTGAGTGTGCCCTGCCCTCGATCCCCAAAGCCCTGTCCCACCATGCCCTCAGCTCCTTCGTGCGTGTCCCTCACGGCCTGCAAGCAAGCCATGTATTCGTTCAAGGGCAAATATGTGGGGTGGGCACACCTTTCTAGATGAACCAAGCATGCTGAGCATGCTTTCCTGGAAAACTTTCATGTTGCAAACAGCCTTGGGAGGGGCTCAGCAAGAGTGTACACCGTGCTCCCGGTGCCCTCCGTGGGGATCGTCGTGGGCTGGTTTCCTTGCTGCCGTTGCAGCCTGGAGCCCTTGCACCACAGTGACCCAAGCCTCTCTCCTCTCTACCCAGCTCTGCAGTGTGAAGGGGGCCAGGTGTACGAGGCCTGTGGCCCCGTGTGTCCCCCCACCTGCCATGACCATGGTCCTGAGCCGGGGTGGGACTGCCAGGATGTCGCCTGTGTGGAGGGCTGCTTCTGCCCCGAGGGGACTCTGCTGCATGGTGGGTAGGGTCAGAATCTGAGGAGGGGAGGCAGCGCTGGGACAGGGAAGACAGCCACAGGGCCGCGGTGATAGGGCTGGCGCTAGGAGCCGCTGTGTCCCATCTGCTCCTGTCCTGCCCTCTGTGATCCCAGGAGGAGTCTGCTTAGAACCCGCTTCCTGCCCCTGCGAGTCAGGGGGCGGCTTCTTCCCGCCGGGGACTGTGCTGCAGAAGGACTGTGGCAACTGGTGAGTGGGGGGGCCCCAGGGGAGCCCCTGACCCTGGGCTGGCAAAGCCCAGCACCGTGGCTGAGCCCAGGATGCTGTGTGCCCAGCACATGCCAGGAAAGTCAGTGGCTTTGCGGGAGCGCCGGGACGCACTGTGAGGAGCCGGCGCCTGGCTGTGTGGAGGGGGAGGCCCCGTGCCAGGAGAGTGGGCACTGTGTGCCCCACACATGGCTTTGTGACAACCAGGATGACTGTGGCGATGGCTCAGACGAGGAGGGTGAGTGTCCTTGCCTGTGTGGGGCAGTGGCTGAGTGACTGGTCAGTCCTTGTACATGTCCTTAAAACGTGTCCTGAGCTGCTGCTCACACTGGCTGGCGGGCAGGGCTGTTCTGGTCTTTGCGGGGCCAGGGGGCTTCTCTAGGACTCTCTGTCATCCTGACCCTGCCTGCTTGCCCCATGCCAGGCTGTGCCACCCCAGGCTGTGGGGAGGGGCAGATGTCTTGCAGCTCCGGCCACTGCCTGCCCCTGGCCCTGTTCTGTGACGGGCAGGATGACTGCGGAGACGGGACGGACGAGCAGGGCTGCCCATGCCCCCACGGCTCACTGGCTTGCACTGACGGGCGCTGCCTGCCTCCAGCCCTGCTCTGTGACGGGCATCCCGACTGTCCTGACGCCGCAGATGAGGAGGCCTGTCTGGGTGGGTGGTCTCCGCTCCGGGCTCCAGTCCACCAGGCACCCCCTCCCATAAGGCCTGCCTTGTGAGCCCCAACCTTCCTGCCTCCCCTCCTTCACCAGATCAGGCTGGTGCTAGGAAGCTGGCACCCGGAGATGTATGAATAGGGGTACCCCAAACAGGGAGTGTAAAGGGCAGTGCCTTGGGACCAGCTCCTCCTTTCTCTGGCTGCAGGGCAGCTGAACTGCACTCCTGGGGAGGTGTCCTGTGTGGATGGCACTTGCGTGGGGGCCATCCTGCTGTGTGATGGAATCTGGGACTGCCCAGATGGAGCCGACGAGGGACCTGGTCACTGTCCCTTCCCTTCGCTGCCCACTCCCCCAGCTGGCACTCTGCCTGGCCCTTCTGCTGGCTTTGGGGAGACTGCACCCACTCCCCTGGCCAGCACCAGCCCTGGTGAGTGTCCTGGAGGAGCAGCGGTGAGAGAAAGCTCGAGTCCGGAGCCTGCGAAACGGGGTGGAGAGAGCATCTCAGAGGGAGGCACTAGGGCAGGTGCTGGGGGGTGAGGAGCAGGCATAGACCCAGCCTCCTGAAGGGGGTTTTGAGAGGGCCTGGAAGAGTCCAGATCTTACTTCCTGCCATCCGAGGCGCTCCCGCTGACGTGAGGGGGTTGGGGTGATCAGCGGAATTCCTGGGCTTGGGAAACCAGTGGCGGGATGGGGGGGTGGAGTGTGAAATGCGGGAGCGCCTGGACGTGGGGAGGGGCTGCAAGCGAGGGAAGTCCTGGCGCAGGAGAAGGGCAGGCGGGCCGGCACCGGGAGGCGGGTGGGAGGCGGGTGGCGGAGGCGGACGGGACGGCTGGCCCGCAGCCGGCTCTCCCCGCCGGGTCTAGCGGGTGNCCGACGGCAGCGACGAGCGCGGCTGCGCCTGGCCCTGCGCCCCGCACCACGCGCCCCTGCGCCCGCGGCCCGCACTGCGTGTCCCCGGCGCAGCTGTGCGACGGCGTGCCGCACTGCCCCGATGGCTCGGACGAGGGCCCCGAAGCCTGCGGTGAGAGCCCGGCAGGGGCGCAGCGGGCGGGGCCCCGGCTCCCCCAACCCCCTCCCCAGCCCCACCCGGCGGCCCGGAGAGCCGCTTAGGTCTGCGGCATCAGAGCTTCCTTTGATCTTTTTCATGAAACTCTCTTTGAAGACTTTTGCCCTCCCACCCAGGCCCAGGGGAGAGAAGAAAGGGGCTTTTGTCTTTGCCCACATTTGGGCAAGAAGGGATAAGAGAGTGGGCAGTGGCTCTGCAGGTGCGGGAAGGGAGCCTGTTTGGGGGGCCACCCCTCCAGCTCCACCCCACCAGATCCGGGAGTTCCCTTTGTGCCCCTGCAAATCAGCCCTTCCTATCCGGGCCACCTGTCCCTGGGAGGAGGGGCTGCTGTCCACAGGCTCTGGCTCCTGCTCAGGCCGGCCTGCCCCTCCTGGACCCCTCCCAAAGACGCTTTTGAGCTAGCTTCAGATTCATTGTTGGCTCTGCCTCCTGCTTGCCCTCCCCTCTGGGCGCCTTTGGTTCCCCCTGCAGCCCCTCAGCAGAGAGAGGGTGGGAGGCCCAGGGGCTCAATAGCACATTCTCCTGGGGTCCACAGGCTCCCCCCAGCCGCCCTGTGCGGTGGCCTCTTCCCCTGTGGTTTGGCTCCCCAGGTGTGCCTGAACCTCGAGCAGCTCTGTGATGGGCTGTCTGCCTGTTCCCAGGGCAAGGATGAGCTGGGCTGTGATAGGGATGCCAGTCCCCTGATGGAGGCCAAGGCTGGTGGGGGGTGGAGGGCAGTTCTCACTCCTGGTCTGTTTTCTCTTCCCTTTCCCTCAGAGGGGATGACAGCCCCAGGAGGCCCCAACAGGACCAGGGTTCCCTGCCCGGAATACTCCTGCCCTGATGGCCTCTGCATCAGTTTCCAGCTGGTGAGGGGCGGGGTGGGGGAGAGAGGGTGGCTCAGGAGGCAGAGCCATTGTGCCACCCAACTCGAAAGGAACCTTGTTCCCCTTCCCTCCCCAGGTGTGTGATGGGCAGCCTGACTGTGGATTTGCAGGGGAGCTAGGGCCTTCCCCAGAAGAGCAGGGCTGTGGGGCCTGGGGCCCCTGGAACTCATGGGGGCCATGCAGCCGGACGTGTGGGCCTGGGGTGCAGGGCCGGAGCCGCCACTGCTCCCCCCCTGATCTCCCGGTGCTGCAGCACTGCCTAGGCCCTGAGCACCAGACTCAGGCCTGCTTCACGGCTGCCTGCCCAGGTGCGGGGGCTGGGGTGCCTGGGAGGGCCAGCGGGGCAGGTGGGGGTGCAGAGAGAACAAGGGAGAGAAAGACCACTGGGCTCACAGCCCGACTTCATGCCCCACCCCCACCAACCTGTCCGGCCCCTCCTCCTCACAGTGGATGGCGAATGGACCTCCTGGTCTTCCTGGTCCCCGTGCACTGAGCCATGCGTGGGCACCACGACCCGTCAGCGACAGTGCCACCAACCCCAGAATGGGGGCCGGACCTGTGCCATGCTGCCAGGGGGCCCTCCCACCACCCACCAGACCAGTGAGTGCAAGGAAGGAGGGCACAGCTGGGAGGAGGGTGTGGAGGGCTTGCTGGTGGGTGGCTTGTTTCTGCAGGGGACCCACCTTTCCCAGACTCTGGCTCTGATTTTCTCTCAGGGCCCTGCCCTCAAGATGGCTGCCCCAATGCCACCTGCTCCGGGCCGTTGGTGTTCTGGCCCTGTGCCCCCTGCCCTCTGACTTGTGACGAAATCTCGGCTCAGGCTGTGTGCGAGGCTAACCGGCCCTGCAGCAACCCAGGTGAGGGGGTTCTGGGCTCAGGGGGTGGCAGGTGTGTCTGTGGAGGTGGAGCTCTCTGCAGGGAAGCCTCACCCTGGGCCTCCCCTAGGCTGCTGGTGCCCTGCAGGCCAGGTGCTGGGCAGCGACGGGCGGTGTGTGTGGCCCCGGCAGTGCCCCTGCCTGCTGGATGGCACCCCGTACAGGCCTGGCCAACGCATCAAGGCTGACTGCCAGCTCTGCACCTGCCAGGACGGGCGACTCCAGCGCTGTCGGCCCGACCCAGACTGTGCCGGTGAGGCCCTGCCCTTGGCCTTCCCCCAGGGGTCCCTCGTCCTCTCCCAGGCCACCCAGCTGGGCACCAGCGCCCCTCTGACTCCTGGCTCTTGGCCCTCCCTCAGTGAACTGTGGCTGGTCCTCCTGGTCCCCCTGGGCTGAGTGCTTGGGCCCCTGTGGGAGCGAGAACATTCAGTGGTCCTTCCGGAGCCCCAACAACCCCCGCCTCTCCGGCCAAGGTCGCCAGTGCCGGGGCATCCGCCGCAAAGCCCGCAGGTACTGGCACCCACCCCTGCAGGACCTTTAGCCCTCACCTCCGGCTCCCAGTTAGGAAGCTGCTGGTGAGCTCTTTCTCACTCCGTATGCTTCCATATGCACCATGGACCCCAAATGAGGAACACCCCCCAAGCCCTATTAGTCTAAACACCAGGACTCCCAGCAGAGTTTTGGGGAACCCCTGGCCTTCTCCTGCATCAGCTTTATGCCCTCCAAGTCTGAAAGGGGTTTGTGGGGATCCCAGAAGTCTGGGGGCAGGTATGGGTCCTCTGGTTTGCACCCCCATGCCTCTGAAGGTAGCGGGGTTTGTGAGAGGGCTTGCAGGGGTCCGTATCTGCCCGCCCAGCCCCCATTTCAGAGGCTTTTGGCACAACTTGCTTCCACGCCCGTCTCTGGGGCCAGTTGCAGTTTCTCGGGTGCAGGGGTGGGATCTGGGTGAGAGGGAGACCGAGCAACCTAGTCGGCCCAGGACTTGCCTGGTTTTATCACTGGGAAGTCCTGGGAAACCACTCCCTCGAGGCAAATCAGGACAGGTTGGGGGCCCGGGTAAGCCCACTTGGCAGGCAAGCGGCGGCCCTTCTTCCAGGTGCCGGACGGAGCCCTGTGCGGGTTGTGAGCAGCAGGGCCAGCCCCGAGCCGTGGGGGAGCGCTGGCGAGAGGGCCCCTGCGGAGTCTGCCAGTGTCTGCACAACAGCACCGTGCGCTGCTCCCCCTACTGCCCACTGGGCAGCTGCCCCCAGGTGAGTGGGCAGAGGGGCCCGGGGAAGCGGGCAGGGGGAGGGGCAGGGTGCAGAGGCCAGGGCTGCAGGCAGCTGATAGACTGGGTCAGAGTTGGAAGGTGACCAGCTCGGCATGTCCAGCCTGACTCTTGTGTCTGCAGGACTGGGTCCTGGTGGAGGGAGTGGGAGGCTCCTGTTGCCACTGCGCCCTGCCTGGTGAGTGGGTCTGGGGAATGGCAGGGGAACCTCAAGGGTAGGAGGATAGCAGGTGCTCAGCGGGAGCCCCAGGGGGCAGCACTGAGTCAGGAGGTCGGCGGCTACCCCCGGCTCAGGGTGGTGGGAACCTGGATCCTGGATGCTGGAGAAGGAAGGGACCCTCTAGGTAGGAGGGCTTGTTTCTGCCCTCCTAAGGTCAGGTCTCAGTCTCTGCCTGCCTCTGTCCTTTTGGGGCTTTCTGCCTCTGGCCTTGAGGGTGCTTTCTTCTCTGTGGTTCTACTCGGCCAGGTCTGGTTCCCTCCCTTTCCCCTGAAAGCAACCAAGATGAAGTTGAACTTTTTCAAGAGTAGCTTTACTTGGAAACCGAGTTATAAATGAAACAGGAAGGGGCGCCTGGGTGGCTCAGTTGGTTGAGCATCTGTCTGTAGCTCAGGTGATGATCCCAGAGCCCTGGCCCCACATTGGGCTCCCTGCTCAGTGGGGAGCCTGCTTCTCTCTCTCCTCCCCGCTTGTGCTCTTTGTCACTATCTCTGTCTTTCTCTCTCAAATAAAAAAGTAAATAAATAAATAAAACCTTTAAAAAAATAAAAATAAATAAATGAAACAATATACAAAGGCTCAAAAACTAATGCATTTATGGGTCCAGATTCCTTATCCGTAAAGTGTACCTACAGGTGGCTGAGGTTAGAGGAGAGCCAGCATACACAGTTGTACAGGTTGTACACTGCACAAGTTAGTTGGCAAGTGGGAGCTAGACCACATTCCTGGCTTCCATCCAGAGATACCCTTTTCTAGTGCCCCCAAAGGTCCCCATCTGCAACAGTAGCCCTGGATGTGGATCTGCAGCTGCTTGGTCCTGGTCCTGAAGTGGTTTCAGACTGGCGGTTTTATTCTATGTTCTCTCAGTATTCTGTGCAAGTGGGAATCCTGAGCTCACACCAAGGGAAGGAGGACAGGCCTTTCCCAGCCGGGAGGTGGTTCTGGGGGCTCTTGGGAAGTCCTGGGAGAGAACGTGCTCCAAGAAGTGGGGAGAGACTGAGTGCCAGGCCAGGGGCTGGTGTGAGCCTGCCTCTCTGCAGGTCTCTCCCTCCTGAACCTTGAGTCTCCCTACACAGGTGAAAACCAGACGGTCCACCCCCTGGCCACTCCTGCCCCCTCTCTAGCCCTCAGTGCCCAGATCGGATCGCCTCTGGTTGCCTATGTTCTGCCTCCGCCTGGAGGTGAGGGCCACGTGCTGTCGCTGTCGTGGAGCGGAGGGTGGATGTTGCCCGGGGTCGCCCTGCCTAGGAGGGGAGGCAGGCTCGCTGGGATTTACCCCCGCTTTCCATGGGAGGACAGTTATCCTAAGGATCTGGAGGTCATCCTGGCTCAAGTTGCTGGTCTGACTCTGCCCTCTCTGGACCACCCTTCCATCCCGGGTCAAGGTCAATGCGAAGCCCTTGGCATCCCTTAGCTCCCCTTGTGACTTCCTGACTGTACCCCTGGCAGGCTCCTGCCACCCTCTGCCCTTCTCCAACTGCAGCCCCTCTCTCCTCTGTGCTCAGACCCCTGCTATTCTCCGCTGGGCTTGGCCCTACTCCCTGAGGGAAGCCCGAAGCTGGAGTCCCCTATCCAGGCTGCCCTCCTGGGTGCTCCCACCAAGAGGCCTGGTTTTCTGGGTCAGAGCACTCAGCGGCGTACCCGGCCCCCCTACCTGCAGCTGGACCTGCTGCTGCCCCGGAACCTCACTGGTCAGTGTGGTGGGGGTAGGGCTGGAGGACTGGGCAGTGATGGTGGGCTGGGGGTGGGGCTCGCTCTTTCAGCTGGGACCCCTGCCCCACCCCCCCCCAGGCATCATAGTGCAGGGGGCTGGGTCCTCAGCCTTCCTTCAGTTCAGCAGCGATGGTCTACACTGGCACAACTATACTGACATCCTGCCTGGTATCCTGCCCCCAGCCAAGGTATGGTTGCCCGAGCCTCCTGAGCCAGTGACCCACCATACCTCTTTGTGGGTCCCACCGTCTTTGTCCCCGAGGGCCTTCCAGTCTCCTTGAGGGACATTCTTACCTTAGAGGCTTGTTGAACACCTGCTAGGAGCAGGGGCTGTCAAAAGGGCGTCAGAAGCAATCACGGTGGCTGAGGTGCAGGGCAGGTGTGCAAAGCTCTGTGGGGGGAGGGGACTAGCGTGACATCAAGTTCATTGAGTATCTCAGGGACCACGTCAAGAGCAGCTGGGACACAGCCCTGCCCTGATGGGGTTTGTATCCTCCCCAGGGAGACAAGACTCACGAAGCAGGAGGAACCAGTCTATACCATGTATTTACTCTTAATTCTGTCTCTGGGGAAACACAAATGTCCACAACGTGGCCGCTGCCCTCGGGGCACCAGGGCCAGAACCCACAGCCTTGAGGGATGCAGATGTTTCACGCCAGGAGAGCAGGAGCGCTTCGTGCCTTGAAGTCTGGGGGGCTTGAACAGGGTCAGGGTGGCAGCCTGGAGAGAAGGCCGGCACCCCTGTCCCTGCAGCTTTTCCCTAGGAACTGGGGTGACGGGGCCCCCACAGTGCAGACATTTGGCCAGATGGTGCAGGCGCAGCACGTCCGGGTGTGGCCGCACGTCCCCCGCCGTGACCCCAACCAGAGCATCCCCCTGCGGGTGGAGCTGCTGGGCTGTGAGCCAGGTACCATGGGCGGGGGGCGGGAGGGGCAGGCACAGGAGGAGGGACAGACAGGAGCCCTCAGCCACCCCCTCCCACCAGTGTCCCCGCTGGCTGCGCCCCCGTGCCCAGGGGGTGGGCACCGCTGTGCCAGTGGCGAGTGTGCTCCACGGGGGGAGCCGTGTGACGGGGCGAAGGACTGTGAGGATGGCTCCGATGAGGAGGGCTGCGTGCCCCTGCCCGCAGCCACCGGCAGGTAAGGGGTGCCCTGCTGCCCCCTCCGGGGAAGTTAATACCCTGAAAACCACTGGGATAGCGTCCCCTTTGTCTAGTCTCAGTGGGCAGTGCCCTCCCGGAGTGCCCCAGCCCTGCCCTGTCTGGGGCCCACCAGAGAGAGCACTGACTGCCCTGCCTGGGGTGGGGGGGCTCTGAGGTTGGGAGAGCCCCTCGAGTCCCTTGCTGATTTGTCTTCTCAGAGTCTGGTCCACAGCCAGGACCCCCGCGCTCTCCTCCGCCCAGCCTGGACAGCTGCCCCGCCGGCCCACGGAGGTGAGTGGGGGGCTGCAGGCCCAGCAGGTGTGGTGCAAGGCACGGGGCCCATGTTTGCTTGCCCCGCCATCCCCCTCCCTCTCTTCACGCCTTCGGCCAGCACTGCCTCCCTATGCGTCCCCGGTCAGCTCTTGTAGTCGGCCTCCGCCTGTGAGCCTTCTGGGGGCCAGCCAGGTGCTGCATGGGGAGCTGGAGGCCAGAGGGGCAGGGAAGCATGGGCACATGCCTGCCCGGGAGGGGTTTGGCGGATAGGACAGGTCTTCACCGCTGGGTAGTGAGGTTATGCCCATGGGGCTGGCACCGGGGCCTCAGGCGCTCAGAGCTGGGAAGAGCCCTGTTTGTCCTCAGGGTCCCCAGAGCCTTCCTGGAAAAGGCTTGAAAGATGAGGGAGTTCTGTAATGTGGAGCTGAGGGGTACACACTTCGTGTGGAGAAAAGCCTGGTCAGGAACCCGGAGGGGAAAGTGATCACAGCACTGAGGTCCACACGTGTGGATGCTGGGGGAAGACAGGGGTTGGGGGGGACAGGAGCCGAAGCAGAACCCTAGGCAGGCAGCGAGAAGAGCCCCTGAGCTCCTGGTATCTGAGGTGTCCAGCCCGGAGGTATGCAGGGCAGTGGGGCTCCACTTCCCAGCTCTACCCTGCACGTGGGGGACAGGGGAGAGGCCGTGGGACCCAGGGTCATCCTAGTGGGAATGAGAGGTGGGTGCTTAGTCACCAGGCAGAACTGGCCTCAGGGCCCAGGCCGCATGCATGGCTGAGCCCTCTCCCTCCACAGGGTCTGGCAGAGGCTGAACGCTGGCATCCCTCGCGAGGGTCACCCATACCCCCCACAGGTATGTGCACAAACTCCAGGCCCCCCGTCCCCAGCTCCCAGGGTGAGGGACTGTTACATCTCAGTGGTCAGTCTCCTGCTGAGCTCTGACATCCTCAGTGGAGCAGGGTTGCCTCCAGGAGGACGACCTGGTCACCAGGGACACCACAGCCGAATCCTGCCCCCGCCCACCTTCCTCAATTCCAGGGTGGGGTGCGCCGCAGTATGGCTGCCTTCCCCAGGCCCCTGGCTGGTCCAGGTCTCCCTGGGGCTGTGGAATGAGTGCTGCCTGGCCCCACCTGCGCTCCCTCCTCTCGCCCATGAATGTGGCAAGGCACTCCTTTCTGAAGGCCTTGCTGGCAGCAAATGACAGGGAGGATGGGGTCACCAAGTTAGCACATTCCTAAACTGGACGAGGAAGGAACACCCTGCTGGTCACGTCCTAGGCTCCCCACGGCTGCCCGGTCTGTCACGTGTGCCTTAGCCCGAGGAGAGCTGTCTCGGAGAGAGGCGGGGAAGGGGTGGGCTGTTCTTTTGTGAAAAGCACATGAAGCAACTTGTCCCATCACTTGAGTCCGTAACACGCAGACTATGGGATGAATTCTAATGTTTTTCTAAATCTGCTTCTAGAAAAACGGCTGTCTCTTAGTATTCATCTCTTGTCAGCAAGGAAGCGTCTCACACCCCTTTTCACTGTAGCTGTCAGGAAGTCCTTGGGTGCAGGGCCTTGGACACTGTACTGTCCCTCTGACTTGGAAGCTGCCACATGTGTCTCCTTGAGAGGCGGGGACACATCTTGGCTCCAAACTGAACTCTTTTCTACTTTCACGTAAAACCCTCTTGTGCTCCTTGGACTATGGAATCCCACTTCATCTGTGGTCTGAAGCCCCTCAAGGTGGGGTATGGTCTGGCCTCACCCTGCACCACGCAGAGCCTGGATGCCCTCCCAAGAGCCCGAGTCTGCTTCATTTCATGGGAGGGGAGCTGGCGGGTCTCACCCTCTCCCTCCTGCACCCACAGGGAAGGAGCCAGTGACTCAGGCCCCAGCCTCCGAGGCTCTTCGCTTGAGTCCTAGGGAATCTGTGCAGACCATGACCACCACCCCGACATCCCAGGTGACCCCAGTGGCCCCTGCTGGTAAGATTCCGTCGTCTTCTGCCCGCTAAGGCCTAGCATCCCAACAACGTCCCTGTTGGAGAAACAGAGGCCCCGGGAGATTAGCCATTTGGCTCAAGATCACAGAGTTTGAGGTCAGGGTTGTGGAAGGAACTAGGACCACGCCTCCTGAGGCAGTTCATGACTTTTCCATTGTCCCAAGAGAGGCAGGAAGCGAGGACACACCAGACATCAGGAGGAGGGAGGATGGGGGCCGAGGGAGGGAGGAGGCGGTGGGCAGGTGTCCCGTCAGCAAGCTGCGGTGATGCCCACAGGCCAGAGCGTCGCCCCGGAGCCCTTCCCACCTGTGCGGTGCAGCCCGGGCCAGGTGCCCTGTGAGGTGCTGGGCTGCGTGGAGCAGGGGCAGCTGTGTGACAGCAGGGAGGACTGTCTGGACGGCTCCGATGAGAGGCACTGTGGTGAGCAGGGGGCCTTCAGGGCGCCCTGGAGGGTTTGAAGTCATGTTGGTGGGGGGGGCAAAGGGCTTTAGGTTTGGGGAAGTCTCTACCCCCTGCTCCGAGCTCATCTGGGAAGGAACTGTGAGAGGCTGGGGGTAGCAGAGAGCGAAAAGAAACTGAGTGGGTTAAACAGCCAGGAGTGTGTGTGTCTTTGGCGATGGTCAAGAGGGGAAATAGGGTAGGTCTCAGGTCCTAGCCTGCTTCACAAACCCTGTCTGATCTTTGAGGAGATTCCTCTAACTATCCATTCATCCATTCGTCTCCCCATCCATATACCCACTTACCCACCCACTCACCAACCAGCCCTCCAACATTCGTTCAGCCACCCGATCCATCATTCCTCATCCATCCATCCATCCATCCATCACAAGTAGATCGCTGTGCTCAAAGTCTAGTCTCTCAGTCGGGGAAGGGGCACCCCTGGGAGTTCCCATTCAAGAAGAGGGTATCCCAAGGAAGGAACTGTTCTTCTAGGCAGTTTGACCTCTCTCTGGACACTCAGAGCCATTAGCAGAGAGACTGTGAGAACCTGTAGCGAGCACAGAGCTCCTGATCTCACCCACATGGAGTAGAGAGAAGGCTGCGCGGAGTGTGAGAGGAGGAGAAAGGAGAGGCGGGACCTCTGGTCAACAAGCTGCTCTGCTCTTGGCTGAGGTTGTAGGGGCTCAGTTTATCATCGGTCAGGAAGGTCAGGGATCACTTACGTGGCTCCCTTTCCCCCGGCCTCACGGGCAGCGAGCCCTGTGCCCTTCACAGTGCCCACCACGGCCCTGCCTGGGCTGCTGGCCTCACGAGCCCCCTGCTCCCCGAGCCAGCTGAGCTGTGGAAGTGGGGAGTGCCTGCCGGCTGAGCGGCGCTGTGACCTGCGGCCAGACTGCCAGGACGGCTCTGACGAGGACGGCTGTGGTACGTGCCTGGCCGGGGGACACCTTTGAGGGCCCCGCTCCTGCGTGCGCCCCCTCTGAGTCCCGTGCCCCTGTCCCCCTGCAGTGGACTGTGGGCTGGCGCCCTGGTCTGGCTGGAGCAGCTGCAGCCGCACCTGTGGGCCCGGCCTCGCCTTCCAGCGCCGGGACCTGCTGCGCCCTCCCCTGCCTGGGGGCAGCTGCCTGTCTGACAGGCTCCGCAGCCAGTCCTGCTTCGTGCAGGCCTGCCCAGGTAACCGGCGCCCAGGCCTCCTCAGGACCCCCAGGTGGGACACCTGCCGTGGGCTCCCATCCAAGACCCACACCAGGGGGATGCCCTTGCTCTCCTAGGGACCCCAGGGTCCAGGCTCCTCTCCGGGACTCTAGGAGGACAGCCCCTTCTGATGTCACAGCCTTGCGCTTCCGGAAGGCTAATCAGGAAGACTGCCCCTGGCCCTGCCCTTGGCCCTTTTCCTGCCTTAGTGGTTCTGGATGGGTCCCTAACCTCGAGTGTGGGAACTAGAGCAGCAGAGCTGGCCCCACTTCAGAGTGAGGGTGGTAGGCTGTGCCCAAGACCTGTAGCGCTTTTGTTCTGTAGATCCGGGGGAGTAGTTCCGGCCTTGCCTCTGCATTGCAGAGAGGGGCTTCCCGCACGGGGGTCTCATGAGCCCCATACCTGGCCTCCTAACCTGGTCTCTGTCTGCTGCCACCAGGAGGCGCCCTGCTCCAGGATTCCCACTGTCCCAGCCTTTTCCAAGGGACCAGAGCCTTTATCCTGGGAGGCACCCAGAGATCTTTGCTCAGGTCCCCCCACCTAGGGGAGGTTTCCTGGGACAGGAGAGGAAGCTGTGGAGTCCCCATGGTGCTGCCCTAGGCCATCTAGCTGGCCACTGCCCAGCCTCCTCTCTGCTCTGCTGCCTTGCTCTCTCCAGCCCAGTCTGCGTCTCCTTGGGCTGAGCTGGTCCACCTCCATTCTTTCTTCCCGCACAGTGGCCGGGGCGTGGGCTGTGTGGGGGGCCTGGGGGCCCTGCAGCGTCTCCTGTGGGGGTGGCCATCGGAGTCGTCAGAGGAGTTGTGTGGACCCCCCGCCCAAGAATGGTGGTGCTCCCTGCCCCGGGGCCTCCCACGAGGGGGCACCCTGTGCCCTGCAGCCCTGCACAGGGGACACAGGTAAGGGAGCTGGGCTGGGTGCGGGCATCCAAGGCTGGAGCCCTGTGGGGGTGGGGCTGCTGGGGAAGGTCCCTGGGCCTCCTGTACCCACCCCACCTAGTGTCCCTCTCCTTCCAGACTGTGGGCTGGGCCGGATACATATCAGCACTGAGCTGTGCCAGAAGGGGCTAGTGCCCCCGTGTCCACCCTCCTGCTTGGATCCTGAGGCCAACAGAAGCTGCAGTGGACACTGCCTGGAGGGTGAGGCACACCCAGCAAGCAGGAGTGTGGCGGGCAGAGCCCTTGGGGAGGGTGCCCGCCGGCCCTCCGTCTCCAGCCTCCCCTCCCCACTGCCCCCTCCTTGGGGCTGAGCTCCGTTCTGCCTACACCCCAGGATGCCGCTGCCCCCCCGGGCTCCTCCTCCATGATGCTCACTGCCTGCCTCTCTCCGAGTGTCCTTGCCTCGTGGGTGAAGAGCTGAAGCCGCCAGGGGTGCCCTTCCTCCTGGACAACTGCAGCCGCTGGTGAGCGTGTCTGCTCCAGTGGGGAGGGCCGGGGTCAGGCGACCAGCCAGTCCTGACCTCTGCCCTCCCCTCTCCTGCAGCACGTGTGAGAAGGGGGCCCTGCTGTGTGAACCAGGGGGCTGCCCCGTGCCCTGTGGCTGGTCAGCCTGGTCCTCCTGGGGTCCCTGTGACCGCTCCTGTGGCTCTGGAGTGAGGGCCAGGTTCAGGTGTGCAGGATGGAGCCGTTGGCGGAGTGGAGGAGGGGAAGGAGTGTGGGAGAAGGAAGGGAAGGAGGTGGTGGAGGGTGGGTGGCGGTTGGAGGACAAGGAAGACAGGGGTGAGGGCAGGGAGAGGAGCGGGGGTGCTCAGGCTGCCTCTCCCCCCAGATCCCCTTCCAACCCTCCGGCTGCTTCCGGGGGCGCCCCGTGTGAAGGCGACAGGCAGGAGCTTCAGGCCTGCCACGTGGAGTGCGGGACAGGTACATTCAGGAGCCAGGATAGGAGCCAGGACGCAGGAGCCTGCTACCCACCCCCCCAACCCCCGTGCCTGCCTCCCTCCTCCCAATTGCTGCCCTAGGAACACAGCACGACGGACCGGGCCACTGGTCACCTGCATGGTGGCCAGTGCGGCCTTCCGCTCCAAGAGGCAGCCGTGGAAGAAGCCTTGGTGCCAGGGGCTTTGTCGGGGGACCAGACAGAGGGTGGGGCCCCGGGCGGTATCCTCCTCCCACATAGACAGCCCAGGTGCCACAAGCAGGCTGGTCTTGGGGGCACAGGGTGTCTGAGAGCAGGGGTGAAGCTGGTCCTGCTGGCCAAGAGTGTGAGGCTGGAGTGGGCCATCAGGAAAACACAGATGCCAGAAGGAGCCCAGGCTGTTTCCCTCTCTTCTGCCTGGGGTCCCCTCGGGCACAGCAGGTGCACCAGAGACTGCAGAGCAGGTGGGGGCTGGGGGAGGAGGCGAGAATAGGAGTCAAGGGCGCAGGCGTGGTCCCTGGGGTCTGGGTCAGAGGTGGGAGGAAGGGGGCAGTGGAGCATGACTGCTGTGGCACTGACAGGTGTGATTGCCAGGTGTCTGTGGGGGCTTGGGTTTCCAGCATTGAAGCTGAATGAAGCACAGGTGTTTAGAAGATTCTGGAAGAGTTTATCTGGGGGAAAATGTGAGGGTGGGTAGTGGACACAAAGTGCCAGCTGGGCCCACAGATAGAGTTGTGGCCTGAGCCGGAGCTTGGCTAAGCAGGGGGCTGTGCTTGGAGAGTGAGCCGTGGGCCCCGGGGAGGGGGTCCCAGGGGGGCAGAGGCCGAGCCTGAGCCCAGAGAGGCTCCCTATCTTCACGAGTCTTTCCCTGGCCTCCATAGCTTCTCAGACCCAACCTGGCCTCCCAAGCTTCCCCACTCTGCCAGGATCCCCGTGCAGAAGGCCTGCCCTTTTCCCCTCCAGAGGCGCCGGGCTGGACCCCCTGGACGCCCTGGTCCCCCTGTTCCCGGAGCTGCCTTACCGTTGGAGGAGGCCCTGGGTGGCGCAGTCGTTCCCGGCTCTGCCCCAGCCCTGGGGACACATCCTGCCCAGGAAAGGCCACCCAGGAGGAGCCCTGCAGCCCCCCTGTGTGCCCAGGTATGCCCCCCTCTGTCCCTGGGGTGGCCTGGACACTAGGATGAGATGAGGAGCAAAGGGGAAGAATGACTCCTCGGGCAGGTTCTAAACACCTGGGGCGAGGAGGGGGCAGAGGGGCTAGAGCAGACATGTTGTCCCGAAGCTTCTCCCCTGCCCCCAGCCTGGGATTAGCAGTGTGGGCCTGGCCTAAAGGGATGTTTGGGACAGCCCTGGCTGTGCAGATATAGCTGAAGACACTGTTAAGATCCTGCACACCGTGCAGCTCCCCCTTCCTGCTCCCCACCTGCTGCCCACACCTCTGCCCACGTCCTCTTCCTGACAGTGCCAAGCTCCTGGGGTCTGTGGGCTCCCTGGTCTGCCTGCTCAGCCCCCTGTGATGGAGGCATCCAGAGACGTGGGCGCAGCTGCTCTGGCTCCACCCCCGGGGACCCCGAGTGCCAGGGACCTCACAGCCAGACCAGGGACTGCAACACGCAGCCCTGCACAGGTGCCGGCCTCCCCCCACCCCTGCCCTTCTCTACCCAGCCACGCTCAGCCTGCCCCTGGGGATGTGGACTTCTCTTCACCCTGCCTTCTCACATCGCTGCCCTCTGGCTCCAGGGCAGGCCATACCCTGAGCTAAGAGGCTTCTGAACTCTCTGCGTCTCCCTCCTCTGGCTCCTGCACCCTGGGGACCAGGCACGGGTGGTGGCCCAGGGCTCAGGCTCTTTCCCCCACCCGAGGTCTCCTTCCCAGGCATGTGGCTGAGGAAGTCAGACTGGCCTGTGGGCAGAACCACTCACTGCAGGATTAGCAAGAAGCAGAGCCTGCCTGTCTTTAGAAGCCCCCAGCCCCGTCTCCCTCGCCTTTCTCCTTTGAGCCCCCTCCTGGCCCGGTGATCCTGGCCCGGTGACTGCTCTACTTTCAAGAATATTTGTGTTGGGGCTCCCGGGTGGCACAGTCGGTTAAGCGTCCGAGTCTTGGTTTCAGGCCCTGATCTCAGGGTCGTGGGATCAAGCCCCACGTTGGGCTCCACGCTTAGCATGGAGTCTGCTTAAGATTCTCTCTCTCTCTCTCTCTCTCTTGCACTCTCTGCCCCCCACCCCCTGCAAATAAAAAGAAATCTTAAAAAAAAAAAAGGACATCTGTGTTAAAGTTAGACAAAGCTATGAATCTGTACTGGCAACTTCCAGACACTGGAGCAAGCCTGGAGGAGAATGGGAGGGGGCTTCCTCTGACTTCTCAGTCCCACTCCCCAGTCACCTGCATGTGGCTTCCTCTCATCCTGCCATCGTGTGACCCTTTCCTCCTGCCCATGCTGAGACCTGCTCTGTCTTCCCATCCAGCCCAATGCCCAGGGGACATGGTGTTCCGCTCAGCAGAGCAGTGCCAGCAGGACGGGGGCCCCTGCCCTCAGCTGTGCCTGGCTCAGGACCCTGGGGTAGAGTGCACCAGCTTCTGCGCCCCTGGCTGTGCCTGCCCCCCTGGCCTCTTCCTGCACGATGCCAGATGCTTGCCCCGCAGTCGATGCCCCTGCCAGCGGCACGGGCAGCTCTACGCCCCGGGAGCACGGGCTCAGGTGGATTCCTGCAACAACTGGTAGGCCACCAGTGTCCATCGAGGGTGGGGGAGGGGCTCGGTGGGCCCAGGGGTGGGCAGGCGTGGACACACGCCCTGCAGGGTCGGTACGCCTCCGTGGTGCCAGGCCTGGGCCCCGGGAATACCAAAGCGAGTGAGGTTACTGCCCGGTCTCTGGGCTGGGCATCCGTGGGGAAACTGAGGCTCAGATAGGTGTGATTTGTGAGGGAAGTAGGGGCTGGAGAGGGTCTTCTAGTCTCCCCTTCCAGTCACCTCCGCTTCCCTTTCCTGGATGTTCTTCCCTACCTGGAATCCACTTGATCTCTGCTTAAAAACCTTGAAGCCCACACCGGGCCCTGCCAGCAGAGGGCACCCTCCTCCTTGTTCTCACATTTTTGTTACCTTTTCCTACCTTTCAGTTCATTTTCTCCATTCTTCATGTTCCTCTTCCTTTTTCTTCCCTGTCCCCTGCCCCCCATTCCCCTCTTCATGCTTCCTCTCCCCCGCCCCCTTTCTCTTTTGCTTTTTCTCTCTTAGATTCTTTTTCTGGAATTTCCATGTATTTTGGGGAGGGGGGCTTTAAACCACTGAAGAAAAGTGAAAGGAAAGAAAAGCACACAGTTCTTTCCAAGAGACTCAGGCTAGGGTGTACTCTTTCTAAATCGCTCCTACCTGGCCCTGAGGAGCTGTTCAAAGTCCTTTCTAAACTGTAATAAATACCAACAGAGTGAAAGTATGTAAAGGTGACTCCTTGATCAAAGTGAGGAAGGAAGGACAGCATGGTGCTGGGGGGGGCGGCATCAGGGAGCCCCCGGGGGGCGGGACTGGGTGGGAGGGACCGGATGAGTACCCTCAGTCACCTCATGGAGTTTGAGGGGGACACGGGGCAACTTGCTTTTCTTTCTAGACCCTCCCTTGGGTTTCTGTTCTATGTGGTGGACGCGGCGGTGCCGGCCGTGTCCCCCTGGGGACAGGTACACAGAGCCGCATGGGGCAGGGCCTGATTCTGGCCACGACCGGCCCTCTCTCTGCAGCACCTGTGTCTCCGGTGAGATGGTGTGCACCTCAGAGCCCTGCCCAGGTACCCCTGACCCCCAGCAATCTGCAGTGGTGGGTCCCCCGGGACCATAGAGGATGCTGGCCCCTTCAGATCGACTCCTGGGGGGTTGATGCTGCCCCAGGGAAGCTGGGGACCAGGGACGACTTGACCTGGCTTCACACCTGCTGTGTTCTCTCCACCCCCACCCCGGCAGTGGCCTGTGGCTGGAGCCCCTGGACCCCATGGAGTCCCTGCAGCCGCAGCTGTGACGTGGGCGTTCGGCGGCGCTTCCGGGCAGGCACTGCACCCCCAGCTGCCTTCGGGGGTGCTGCGTGCCAGGGTCCCAGCATGGAGGCTGAGTTCTGCAGCCTGCGGCCATGTCGGGGTGAGAGCTGGGACTGAGGCCCACAGAATCCTCCAGAGAGGAGCCAGGAACACCACAGTCACTCCCCCCAGACCCCAAGAAAAGTGTAAGGGCCTACCCTAAAAGATGCCAGGAAGTGTCCCCAGAGAGCCCTGAGAGTCATTCCCTAAGAGGGCTCCTCCGTGGAGGCCAGCCCCGCTCCAAGCTGAGAAGGAGTGAGGCCTCCTGAGGTGGGCCGTGATGCTGCAGGTGTGAGAAGGGGGGGTGCCCTCGGGTGTCTGGGTGAAGGAGGGGGGTGTGGTGGGTAGAGCCCACAGAGACCTGGCTGCCACCCCAGGTCCTGGCGGGGAGTGGGGCCCCTGGTCTCCGTGCTCCGTGCCCTGTGGCGGCGGTTACCGGAACCGCACCCGAGACGGTGGCCTGCACGGCCGTGTGGACTTCTCTGCCTGCGGGCTGCAGCCCTGTGCAGGTGAGGGCTGTGGCCACCTGCTCCGCTGCGCCCCCACCCTCAGTAATCATCCTGTCCAACCCAGGGCCCTGTCAGCCCCTCCCTCTCACCCCAGGGATCCCTGTCCCTGAGCTCCCATGCGGCCCTAGGACCCCTCCCGGCCACTCCTAGAGCTGATGCCTCTCCTGGGTTAGGAGCCTGGGGAAGAACTGCGTGGGCTGGACTGTCAATTTCTGTGTCCCCAGGGCCCGTGCCTGGTGTGTGTCCCAGGGGCAAGCGGTGGCTGGACTGTGCCCAGGGCCCTGCCTCCTGTGCGGAGCTCAGTGCCCTGCAAGGGACTGACCAGACCTGCCACCCCGGCTGTTACTGCCCATCCGGGATGCTCCTGCTGGTGAGTGTCTTCCCTGACCTGACCTCCTTGAGCCCTGGGCAGGGGCAGAACCAAGGTCACGGGGCTTCAGAGTTGAGGAAAAAGCACTGAACTCAGGGGTCACGGCTCAGCTCTGCCAGCAGCCCGCAGGTGACCCTGCGTGAGTCATATTCGTGCTTCCATGAGCCTCTCCGTTTCCTGTTTGTGACACGGTGATTGGTCTAGAACATCTTTATGATTCGTGTCTACTTGAGCCCTCAGTTCTCTTATGTTATCATTAGGGGATGATGGATTGTGCCCACAGTCCATCATCCATCCATCCACACAGGATGATGTTGGATTAGTGCCCACTTGTTATTCATTGGGCACCTTGGCGCTGAGTCTTGGGGGGGGGGTCTATGCCGTGGGGAAAAGTAGCTCTGCCCTCAAGGAGCCTCTAGTCTGCGGAGACCAGACCCAGAGCCCCTAGAGTGAAGATAGAACCATCCTGACCCAGGAAGTGAGCTTTGCATATCATGGAGCTCAGGATGGAGACTGGCCAGGGCTGGGTCAGTGGTGGCGGGCTTCCCGGAGGAGGTGGTCCTGACTGGCCTGTCAGAGACTGCAGGGTGTGGAGAGTGGGAGGCGGTGCCGCTGTTGCAAGGCAGTGGGAAGCAGGCTGGGAAATGAGGCGGGAGCCATGGAATCTGGACAGAGGCTCGGGGGGTGGCGGGGAGGCTCACAGAGGTGCCGCTGAAGCCTGGGGTGTGGGCAATGGGCCAGGCTCCAGTGGGGTCTGAGTTCAAATCAGACTCTTCTACTAGGAGCTCTGTGATCTTGGGCTGCGGAGTCTTGTGCCTCAGTTTCTTCATTTGTCAAATTGGGGTAATGATGTGCCTAGCCATCGGAGTCGAAAAGGCTGATGTGCCTCCCAGGGCCTGGTCCACACCTCGGTACACTTGACTTGGAATTGTGTGCTGCTGGATGGCAGTTTTTTAAAATTTAAGACACTGGCAACTTCTGTCCAAACTCCCTGTGTGTATAATTTCATCGGTTTAAATTTTCTTGATGAAATGTGGAATTTTTTTTTTAAACATCGTTGCTCTACAAATTGCACGTTGTGTATTTTGTTAGCTGATTTCATGGGCATTTGACAGTTCAGTCCCATGTCCTGCAATTGGAGATGGCCTTTGACTCCCAGAAACTGGGGGTCCATGCCCCTGGCCACGGCTCCTGTAACGGCTGGCATGCATTTCCCCGCCGGTGGCAGTGGGAGCAGACGGGGTGTCTGTGGAAGGAGCATGGTGGCGTTGGAGGTTGGGAGCCTGGGAAGGGGTGCTGGGTTCTGACTGTGGGGAGCAGGCTGGGCCAGACCCACCTGGAATGCAGAAGATGATGGAGGGTTTTTGGTTCCAGAACAACGTGTGTGTGCCCTCCCAGGACTGCCCCTGTGCCCATGGGGGGCGCCTTTATCCCCCGGGCAGTGTGGTGCTTCGTCTGTGCGAGAACTGGTGAGGACCCGCCCACCCATGACCATGACCGAGAGCACCTTGCTGTCCCCGCTCAGCGTCAGGGATGCCGGCCTCCAGGGGGCCATGGAGCCACCCCATGCCCCTGGGGCACAGCTGAGGCCCTTGCCCACGCCCTCCCTGCCCACCCATTCGCTCCCCACCCACCTTGGTCGGGTCTGGGCCGCAGCAGATCAAAGTGTCAGCGGGGTGGTTCCTCCTGGAGGGCTGTGAGGCAGAATCTGCTCCAGGCTCTTCTCTTCCATGGATGCTGGTGAAGCCTGGCTTGTGGCTACATCCCTGCAAGCCGCCTTTGCGGGGCCGCCTTCTCTTTGTGGCCCCCTCTTCATATTGTCCCCCTTGTGCACGTCTGCGCTGAGTCCACGTGTCCCCTTTGTAGAAGGACACCAGTCATGTTGGACTAGGGCCACCCTAGTGCCCTCACTGTAACTCGATCACCTCCGTAAAGACCTGGCCTCCAAGGTCACATTCTGAATCCTGGGTGTTCGGGCTTCAGTGTGGGAATTTGCGGGAATACACTTCAGCTGCGGCAGCACCCTGACCTTCTGCTGTTTACTTCCAGCTCCTGTGTTTCTGGGCTTATCACGCACTGCACCTCCTGGCCCTGTGAGGAGGGTGAGAAGGGGGCTCCAAGCCTGCCCCCTGCCGGCTCCCTACCGGGGAGGAAAGCTTGGGCGGAGTGGAGGAAGGGAGGAGGTACGCTCTGCCCAGGCCAGTGTCCCCAACCTGCGCTCACTCCATCCCGTTCTGCCTGTCCCTCCTGTGTACCCCAGGTCAGCCCAGGTGGTCACCCTGGACCCCATGGAGTGAGTGCTCAGCCTCCTGTGGCCCTGCCCGACGCCACCGGCACCGCTTCTGCTCCGAGCCCCCCACCACGGACCCGTCCATTCCAACACTGCCATCCCCACCAACACTGCCTACCCCTCTTTGCCCCGGCCCCGACGCTGAGGAGGAGCCCTGCCTCCTGCCAGGGTGTGACCGTGAGTTCCCTGGTGCCCAGGACAGTGCCCTCCACGCTCTGGGGATACCCGCTGCCTTGCACCAGCTGGCCCTTGCCAAGACCCAACCCCCCCCCCACAGCTGCTTCCTTTGCTGTCATCCCAGGAGCTGGAGGCTGGGGTCCTTGGGGGCCCTGGTCTGGCTGTAGCCGGAGCTGTGGGGGAGGCTTGCGGAGCCGGATGCGAGCCTGTGACCAGCCCCCACCCCAGGGCCTGGGGGATTACTGCGAGGGGCCTCAGGCCCAGGGAGAGGCCTGCCAGGCTCTGCCATGCCCAGGTACCGGCCAGGAACGGGGGATGGGGGGCAAGGAGCACCAACTATGGAGAGACGGGTTGGGGTGGGCCACCCACACAGCTCTCAGTCCCTCCTGTCCCCTTCCCCAGTGACCAACTGCACCGCCGTTCAAGGGGCAGAGTACAGCCCGTGTGGCCCTGCCTGTCCTCGCTCCTGTGACGACCTCGTGGTGAGTCCGGCTCCCTTGGAACGAATGCCCGCCTGACCTCTGGCCCCGAGGGTCACTTTGCAGGAGGGCAGGGTACGGCTTTGGGTCATGACCCTCTCAGGCCGGGGGCAGCCTAGCACTGGTGGGGCGGGAGGGGATAAGTGTCCTCCAGGCTGGCTCCCCTTTGTTCCAGAGAGTCTCTGGAGTGAGCCTCCCCCAGCAACCTTGCATTCATTACATCAGGCCTCTCTGAATTTAAAGATTGCATGACAAAAAGAACATAAACACCTAGGAAGGAGGAATCATCCTATTACATCATCTTAAACACTGCAAGCATGTCGGTGTGTGGACCCTGACTCTGAGGATATGTGTGCATGTGTGTGCACATCGGTGTGCTGCTGGGTGAGACTTCACCGAGCGCCAGGCCAGCACCATGGAGAGGGACAGAGGCACGCACACCCAGGGTCCCTGACCATGACCACCGAGCCTGCAGTGAGGGGAGGAAGCTAACCAAATCAGGAATGCCCCTGGGATGGTACCATGAGGCCCTGCGCAGGCGTCTAAGAGGGGCCAGGGAGGTGCCATATGGGGTTTGCTGGGGGGAGGAAGGGCCAGTGCCTGGCTCCTGGCTTCCCCAGAGGACTCCAGCTCCTTCCCAAATGATCCCCTGCCCCAAGCCAGCTTTCTGTTGCCCTCCTCCCTACATTCTGGGGAGGTCTGGGAGATGCGTTGGTTCCCAGGCATGGACCAGGTCGCCCATGGAACCCTCCACAGGGTTCACATTTGGAGAACACTCCCCCCTCCCCCGCCCTGGGCTGCCCTTCTCAGGCTCTCGTCCCTCTCACCCCACTCCTGCCCTGGGGAGGAGACGAGGCAGAAACTGTGTTTAAACATAATGACTATGAATCAGAGCTCCACGCCTCCAGCTTCTGCACCCCTCCGCCTCCTCCTTCCCTTCATCTTTCCCCTGTGGATCTGTGCCGACTCCCCAGAGCACCCCTCCCTGCCCCCTCGGCCCTGTCTTCTGCCGACCCGAGCCCTCCCTTGCTGCCCCCCAGCACTGCATGTGGCGCTGCCAGCCCGGCTGCTACTGCCCTCCAGGCCAGGTGCTGAGTGCCGACGGGGCCTTCTGCGTGCAGCCCAGCCACTGTGGCTGCCTGGACCTGCTGAGCGGGGAGCGGCACCGGCCAGGGGCTCGGCTGCCCAGGCCTGATGGCTGCAACTACTGGTGAGGCGGGCATGGGGGTGGCAGCAGGTGCCTGGGTGAGGGTAGGGTGCACCTGAGCTCTCCTGGGTCTCAGTTGTTGCAGGTTAGACTCCACGATCCCTGAGGAGATGTGGGCAGGCATGTTCACCCCTGATAGGTGGGGAAACTGAGGCAGCCAGCTCTGTGTCTGCCCTCTGGGAGACATGGCAGGCTGGGTGTGTGCTCGGAGGGGAAGGAGTGGTGACAGGCACAGAGTTCCTCCTCGCTGTCTGGCCCCGGCCAGCAGCAGACTACCTATGGTCATTCCCCAGTAGGACACACTGGCCAGCGACAAGCAGGGAGCCCACAGGACACCTGAGGGGTCCCTGAATAGGACAGAGAGCAGGGTCTGGATGCTCTGGAAAATGGCAAGGGGGCATCTGAGACCCCAAAGGCAAAGAAGGGCCTGGGGATAAGGGGAAGGGAAGAGGCAGCTTAGGAGGGGTGCGCGTGGAGGGCAGGGGCAGGGCTGAGCTGCCGCTCTCCTTCCTGTGCCTACGTGCGCTGCCCAGCACCTGCTTGGAGGGGAGGCTGAACTGCACAGACCTGCCTTGCCCAGGTATGTATGTCCCAGCTCAGAGGGAGGTGAGGAAAAGTGGCCAGGGTCACCGAGAGGGCTGGGACTGGGGAAGGAACGCCTGCGCCCCAGTGCCCTTTCATCGTCCCCTGCAGTGCCAGGTGGCTGGTGTCCGTGGTCGGAGTGGACAGCGTGCTCCCAGCCCTGCAGGGGTCAGACGAGGACCCGCTCCAGGGCCTGCACCTGCCCCGCCCCTCAGCACGGGGGGACCCCATGCCCCGGTAAAGCAGGGGATGCAGGGGCCCAGCATCAGAAGGAGACCTGCCCCAGCTCCCCCGAGTGCCCAGGTGAGATGCTCCCACTAGTCTGCTCAAATCTCAGTAGGCTGGGCACCTCCTAGGTCTCCTAGGACAGGTGATTCTGTCTTCCTGGCACAGTGGATGGAGCCTGGAGCCCGTGGGGACTGTGGTCTCCCTGTGACCCGTGCCTGGGGCAGTCCCATCGGAACCGGGAGTGTATCTGGCCCCCCACCCCTGAGGGAGGCAGGCCCTGCCCTGGGGGCTACAGGCAGAGTCGGCCCTGCCAGGACAATTCCACGCAATGCCCAGGTGAGGGCTTCTGCAGAGGTCTGGGAGGGTCCCTTAGAAGGCTAGGAGGATACTGCCTCTGACCTTTGACCCCAATATACACACGCACGTCACTTCCTTCGTGGGGCAGCCCTTAGATCACTCACCCCGTAATCCTGAGGCAACGTGGAATGCCAGAGCAGGTGGGAGGCATGGCAGGAGGGCTTGTCACCTGCATGCCAGGATCCTTCAGGCTGGGCCCCTGCTCAGCGTTCGCCCTCTCTGCTTCCCTCCTGCCGCAGACTGTGGGGGTGGCCAGGGTCTTCTTCCCTGTGGGTGGCCCTGTCCCCGCTCCTGCCAGGACCTGTCTCCTGGGAGCGTGTGCCAGCCAGGCCCGACAAGCTGCCAGCCCAGTTGTGGATGCCCCCCCGGCCTGCTGTCCCAGGATGGCCTTTGTGTGCCTCCCGTCCGCTGCCGCTGCCACTACCAGCCCAGAGCCATGGGTCAGTGCTTCCCTTTGCCCTCTGCCAATGAGCTCGGAGCACTGCAGTGCCCACCTGCCTGGCCTCTGCCCATCTGCCCCAGGGGCCCAGCCTGGAGCGGCAGGAGGGGAATGAGCAACTTGTCCTCCCTGATGCTCCAGGGGCTCGTCTCCCATGCATCCCACGGCATCCGGGCCTGACCCGGGTCGGGGCTTCCATCTCCCAGGCCCAGGATCTGGGGCACGATGGGGTGAAGGCTGAGAGGGAGGGAGGTAGAAGGCAGTGGGGTAGGAGGAGGGACCCAGGATGGGGAGCACAGTGAGCTATCTGGAGTCCCACCCCCACTCTTGCCTTCAGGGATTCCTGAGAATGAGAGCCGGTCAGCAGGGCCAGGGCTCAGCTCCTGGGAGAGCCTGGAACCTGGAGAGGTGGTTACTGGGCCCTGTGACAACTGGTGAGCCCAGAGAAGCAGGGAGGGAGTGGGCTGCAGAGCCGGGCAGTAGGGCCCTTGGGGGAGGTGGCCGGGGCCCTGTCTTCTGAAGCCCCTCCCTGTCCCCAGCACCTGTACAGAGGGCATCCTGCAGTGCCAGGAGGTGCCTGGCTGCCCTGGCCCTGGGGTTTGGGGTACCTGGGGCCCCTGGGAAGACTGCAGCGTCTCATGTGGAGGAGGGGAGCAACTCCGCACCCGGAGATGTGCCCGCCCCCCCTGCCCTGGGCCTGCCCGCCAGAGCCGCACCTGCCACACCCAGGTCTGCAGAGGTGAGCCCCAGCCCAGGTTCTGCCCTTGACGCTCTAACTTAGATTGGATTCCCATGTTGACCTTTGACATGGACTCATAGGTGCCTTTGCCCTCTTCCATCCCATCCCCGTGGGCTGCCCTCTCCCCGGGTCAGTAGTGGGCAAGTGGAGGAGGAAGTAGCCAGATTCAGGGAGGGGAGCCTGTAGGAGGGTGTGACATTGGTCCTGAGGGGCACAACCCAGGGAGGATAGCATGGGCACAGCTGGGGAGCCATGAGAGGGTGCGCGCCGGGGTGAGTAAGCAGGCGGTGGGGCGAACGTAGAAGTAAGCACCGCGGGCAGCGCAGGCCAGAGCTGGGCCCTGATGCAAGTGTTGCCCCAGAGGCAGGCTGCCCGGCTGGACGTCTGTACCGGGAGTGCCCGCCCAGCGACGTGTGCCCCTTCTCCTGCACCCACATCACTCGGCAGGTGGCCTGCTTCTCCGATGGCTGTGAGGAGGGCTGCCACTGCCCCGTGGGCACCTTCCAGCACCGCCTGTCCTGTGTCCAGGTCAGAACCCTCTCAGCCAGGAGCCCAAGCTCCCCCCTCCCCTGCCTTTCCTTCCTCTCACCTGCAGCCGCTCACCCCTGCAGACCCTGTCCTCTGGACAGTGCCCCGCTTCCTCACGTGACCCCAGGCAAGCATTCAGTCTGCAAGGCTGTCTGAGGCCTTTGCTGCCTGAGTTAGTCAGGCAGAGGTCGAGCTCCCAGAGCAGACAGCTGGCGTGATGCCCCCTCAGGATGTTGCTGGTTCCCTGGAATGGGGGCCTTGCCTGGGCTTCCGCTCTCCAGCGGCGGCTCTCTCTGGCTCCCAGCTTCCGCGTGGAGCTCCAGCGTGGAGCCAGCCATGACTGGCATGTGGCCAGGTGCTCCCCTGCCCCAGGGTAGTTTCCTGCCAGGCTCAGTGCTCCGCACGCCATTCAGGCCATGGCCAGGAATCGTGGGTCCTCACTCTCCCAGTTCCCCTGCCACACCCCTGTGGGGAAGCAGACCCTCACCTTTACTCTGCCCGGCCCCAGACTCCTTGCTTCCCGCGCTCTGGGGACCAGACAGCAGGCAGGTGCCAACTAGGTCTCGGGGCTGTGGTTCCAGACTCACTGTGATGCTGAGCTTTCCGGGTGCATGGGGATTTCGTTCCCTGTCTTCAATGCTAATCTTGAAGCTGGTGTCCAGTGGCTGCCCCCAGCCAGAGTTCCAGAATGCCCTTCCCAGAAGGGCCTGAGCAGCCGCCTGCCTGACGCAGAGCTGATGACACTGCGTGAGCCGCAGGGAAGGAAAGGGACACACCAGGTCACACAGTTACCGGTAAAGCTAGCAACCAGGTGCCTGACTCCTGGCTGAGGCTCTTTCTGTCTCCGTGTTCCCTCCAAGTCCCGCCCTGTAAGGGGCTCTGCTGACCCTGCCTGGGTCCTAGCTAAGTGCTTTATGCAGGAAAGCCACTGGCCATCTCGGTCAAGCTCATAGGCCACTAGTCTCTCACGTTCAAACCCCGACGCAGGGAAACAGTCCCACTTGCTCCAGGGAATGTTCTTCTGGGGCCCAGAGCCCCTCCCCCCTACAAGCCTTGCAGGCCCTTCCTCCCCATCCCCCTCATGGAAGTGCACAGGTGCAGAGAGCTGCCCGGGCCCCGTGCGATTGCACCTTCTCCTCTGCTCCCGCCCCGCCAGGAGTGCCCCTGCGTGCTGACAGCCTCACTGCTGCAGGAGCTGGGAGCTGCCAGCGCTGACCCTGGGGCTTGGCCCCCCATTCTGGGACAGGGTGGTCAGCCCCTTGGGCCTGGGGATGAGTTGGGCTCAGGCCAGAGCCTTCATACAGACTGCAGGAACTGGTGAGGGGATGGTGAGAGTGGGGGAGATTTGGAGCCAAGGGAGGGGGTGATACTGGCTGCCCTGCCCTGCCCGGCCTGACTACCTTGGCTCTGCCCCTTCACTCTTTGGGGCGGAGACCCTTGCCCCCCCTTTCTCTCAAGGTCTGTCCTGCCCAGCCCCTCACCCCCATGCCCTTTCCCCAGCTCCTGTGTGCATGGGCAGCTGTCTTGCTCAGTGGGGGACTGCTCCAAGGCTGCTGATGGCTTCAGTCCCTGGGGGCCATGGGGCCCATGCTCCCGCTCTTGTGGTGGGCTGGGTACCCGAACCCGCAGCCGCCAGTGTGTGCGGCCGTCCCCCGCTCCAGGCAGCCAGGGCTGCGGAGGGCCCAGCCAGGACCTCAAGTACTGCTCCAGCCCAGACTGCCGAGGTGAGGGAAGCGGGAAGGGTGAGTGTGGCTGTGCTTGGGGCCTGGAGTCCATGGGAGACCCAGCTGAGGGAAGGGCTGAATCAGATAGGGCTGGGTTTAGAGCTTGGCCACCAGCCTCAGGTCTGGTCCTGGTGCGCTGCACACTCAGAAACATTCTGAGCAGCGCTTTTCTTTGGCACAGGGGCTGGAGGGTCCACAGTGGAGCCAGTGACAAGCCTTCCAGGTAGCCCAGACTCCGTGGGTCCTGGGCCCAGACTGCCTGTACCCCTCGCATGTGGCCTCCCTTTGGGAAGACAAGCCCAGGGCCTCCTCCCTCCCCATCCCTGCTTCCTGGGAGGCCAGGAGCCCCGGGTTGACTCAGCAGGAGATGCCTCTCCCTTCTTTCCCCACAGTTGGCTGGGGACCATGGTCCCCATGGTCGCCCTGTTCTCACACCTGCACAGACCCCACCCACCCTGCTTGGCGCAGCCGCACTCGCCTCTGTCTAGCAAACTGCACCGGGGGGGACGCGTCACAGGAGCGCCCTTGCAACCTGCCCTCCTGCACAGGTGTGCCTTCCAGTCTTGACCTCTGACCCTGACCCGTGTCTGAACTGTGGCCATCCCCTCTAAGCCCAGCATCCTCCCTCCAGAGGCTCATTCTGACCCCCAACATATCCAACCTCTGAACCCCAACATTTAATACTTTTGAAGCAAATACCGAGTTCTCAGCCTGACATTGAATCATGAATCCATGTGTGACTCTGGACCGGGGTGCTCTGAGCCAGCCCTGGCTGCTGTTGGGGAGCTCTGCCCACACTGGCAAATCCTCACTTGTGTGTGTACTGAATACTCACCCAAATTCCCATCCAAATCCCTGAGCATCCGGTGAGTCTGGAACCACGGCCCCCTGAGACCTAGTTGCCAAAGCCCCACAACAACCAGTATCAGATCCGAAACAAGACCCGAAGGTCTGGATGGGGCCCTGCCGGCCCCGGCAGATGAGGAGGTCTGACTTGGGCTGAGGTGGGGGGGTCAGGCCTGGCTCCAGCTCGCTTCATTTGATCCTGTCCCGCCCGTAGAGCTGCCCCTGTGCCCCAGCCCTGGCTGTGTGGCTGGGAACTGTTCCTGGACCGCCTGGGCCCCGTGGGAACCTTGCTCCCGAAGCTGTGGCGTGGGCCAGCAGCGCCGCCTGCGGGCCTACCGTCCGCCAGGACCCGGCGGGCACTGGTGTCCCGACATCCTTACCGCTTACCAGGAGCGCCGCTTCTGCAACCTGCGGGCTTGCCCAGGTGAGGAGGGCTGGTGAGGACCAGCGCATGCCCTATCCTGGCCCCAAGTGCCCCTGTGCGCTTCCATCTTAGCGCGGGACCCTGTCCCAGGCTCCTGGTATGTGGGGGGGGGGGCTCTGTCTGAACTGGATCCTTCATGTGGCCCTTCTCTTTGCCACGCAGTGCCTGGAGGCTGGTCACGCTGGAGTCCCTGGTCCTGGTGTGACCGGAGCTGTGGGGGGGGCCGATCCCTGAGGAGCCGCAGCTGCTCAAGCCCCCCACCCAAGAACGGGGGTGCCCCCTGTGTGGGGGAGAGGCACCATGTTCGGCTCTGCAATCCCTTGCCCTGTGGTATGGTGGTGGGGACATCACATCCCTGATGGCCTTTCCACTGTGCACAGCTCTTCCCATCTCACCCCTAATTTAACTCCCATGACACCTTGTGACGGTGACACACAGAGGCCAGCTGAGAAAACTGAGGCCCGCAGGGGTAGATGGCAGGATCTGGGCACTGTGCGGGGACTCGCTGTGGCCGGGGCTGAGCTGCCAGAATCCGTGCCCCTGCCTGCCCCCACCCTGCACTAGAACCCATTCTCGCAGGTGTGCCCACCCTCCAGCTCCGGAAGGATCAGCCAGCTGGTCAAGATTTCCGGAGGGTTTGAGGGTTACAGTCAGGAGTGCACCTGCACCTGGGGTGTGGGCAGAACCAGACCCGCCCCCTCCTGGCTTCGGCTCCTGGGATTGGTCCTTCTGAGCTCCCAACCCCGTGGACCTTGGTTACTCTAGGGCCTTCCATCCTCATATCCCCTCCAGGTGAACGTAAAGGAGCCGTGTAGGTGAGCGTGTTCTTAGATGCACAAATTCAGTCCAGCTCAGCGACACTTACTGGGTGCCAGGCTAGGTGCTGAGAACCCCCAGGTGGGTAAGAGGGACTCCCTGTCACACAGAATGTTCCAATCCCGGGGGTCTCCCCAAGGCCCCATGTTTCCATGAGCACCAACGTGGGGAGAAGGACGGGAGTATAGCTTCACGGAGGTAAGAGTGGTTCCCCGGCAGGCAGGCGGAGGGTTTCTGAGCCCGGGTGCTCAGAGCCCTCTTGACTCTGGTCCTCCCCGTCTGCTCAGAGGAGGGCTGCCCAGCAGGCATGAAGATGGTCAGCTGTGCCAACCGCTGCCCCCGCCGCTGCTCAGACCTCCAGGAGGGGATCGTGTGTCAGGATGGCCAGGGCTGCCAGGCGGGCTGCCGCTGCTCTGAGGGTAGGGCGTCCCCAGCCCCCTGGCGTGTCAGAGCGGCTCAGTGGGAGGGCAGGTGGGACCCGGGTGCTGGCACAGCTCTGGAGGGCTGCCTCCCCTGCAGGCTTCCTGGAGCAGGTTGGTGGCTGCGTGCCGATTGGGCACTGCGAGTGTACAGACGCCCAGGGCCAGAGCTGGGCCCCGGGCAGCCAGCACCAGGAGGCCTGCAACACCTGCACCTGCGAGGCTGGGCAGCTCTCCTGCACAGCTCAGCCCTGCCCAGCGCCTGCCCACTGCGCCTGGAGCCGCTGGTCAGCCTGGAGTCCCTGCAGCAGCTCGTGTGGTCCCGAGGGGCAGCAGAGCCGCTTTCGGTATGGGCGGGGCCGGGCTGGTGTCACCTCTCCCAACCCCAGTCTCCCACTACCTGGACTCGGTTTCCTTCTCTGACACAGAGCTCCTGGATCCTGCCCACCGGTGGCATACCCTCTGTGCCCTGGCCCCGGCTCTCGTCCCTGGTCATCCTTGCTTTCTTTAGCCGCCCCAGGCTTGTCCATCAGGTATCTCACCAGGAGACGGAGGAGTGAGGAAGGGCCCTGGGCCATCTGTCGCCTTCTCTGCCCCGGGCCCCACCCAGGTCCTCCACATCGGGCTCGTGGGCCCCAGAGTGTCGGGAAGAGCAGTCGCAGAGCCAGCCCTGCCCTCAGCCCCCGTGCCCACCCCTGTGCCTGCACAGTGCCCGCCTCCACACCCTGGGGGACAGCTGGCTGCAGGGCGGGTGCCAGCAGTGGTAAGCCTGGGGCAGGGGCAGGGCCTGGGTGGTCCGTACAGATCTGCCGGAGGGCAGCACTCCTGAGTCCAGGCTCCTCCCCTCAGCTCCTGCACCCCGGAGGGCATCGTATGTGAAGACATCGAGTGTGCAGGTCTGGCGTTTCATCCCAATCCCACCTCCCCCCACCCTCCTAGCCTTAGGCTGGCCATTCGCTTGCTCCCTGTCTCAAATTTCCCTCCCAGCCCTGTTCACCGCTGCTGCCCCCTGTGCCATGAAGGCTCCAACCAGCCCTTGGGGCCTCTGCTCCTTCTGGCTTCTCTAACCTCACCTGTGCCCTCCCACAGTACCCGGGGCCTGGACGCTCTGGTCCCCCTGGTCTGAATGCCCTGTCTCCTGTGGAGGTGGAAACCAGGTTCGCACCCGGGTCTGCATGGCCTCGGCCCCTGACCACAGGGAGGGCCCCTGCCTGGGCCCTGGCACCCAGACCCAGCGCTGTGGATGGCAGCCTTGCCTGGGGCTGCTGGAGGCCTGCTCCTGGGGCCCGTGGGGGCCCTGTTCCCGCAGCTGCGGCCCAGGCCTGGCCTCCCGCTCTGGGTCCTGCCCCTGCCCACTGGCTGAAGTCAACCCCACCTGCAATGGCACCTTCCTCCACCTGGACACCCAGGCCTGCTACCCAGGGCCCTGCCTAGGTGAGTGTGCACAGGGCGAGGAAGCCCCCTCCCCTGATTTCCTGCCTCGGGAAAATTCAGGGAGTAACATGGTTTCCCAAACCCCAGATTTTGCCCCCCAAATATACATCTATCTCCCTGATATTTTGTCTGGTTTCTTTCCTCTTCTCACCATCTCTTCCTCTGAGCTCTTGGGGATGTGCCCCTTGCCCCTGGGTGACAGGGAACACGGTGAATTAGGACTTGTCTGAATTCTTGCCTCCCTTTGGCCCTTTTCCTGTACAGGGTGTTGGCTGGGGCTGGGATAAGAGTGGAGGGGAGGGGAGGGAGGAGTGAGGCCGGAGGAGCCTGGCTGGCATCCCCCCACCTTGGTCCCTAGAGGAGTGTGTGTGGAGTAGCTGGAGCAGCTGGACACGATGCTCGTGCCAGGTGCTGGTCCAGCAGCGCTACCGGCACCAGCACCCAGCATCCGGAGCTGGAGGGGCCGGGGCAGGCTCTCCCTGCACGCGACTGGACGGCCACTTCCGGCCCTGCCCCATCGGCAACTGCTCGGGTGAGGCCCCGGGAGCGAGAAGCCAGACAGCTGTGCCTTGGCAGGGCTTCCCAGCTCCTCTCCCAGCAAAGCTCCATGCCCCCACGGCGGGTGCCCTTGTCTGCGCCGAGCCCTGCCCTCAGCAGCCCAGTTACTCCCCTGCCTCACCCTCAGCTACTCTCCCCTCCCGGCTCCGCTGTGATTTCCCCACTTTGGAGCTGCAGGCTTTGTCCACTGGTAGCAGCGCCTGGCACAGAAGGTCTTGTCCACCTCCCGTGGTAGCCACCCTCCTGTGTCCCATCTGCCAACCCCGGGAGCACCTGCCAGGCCCCTAGCTCCCCAGAGTTCCTGTCCTCTCCGAGGCCCAACTGTCATGAGCCTTCCTAGAGGCACCCACGGGGGCTGAGTGGGTGCTCGATGGGATGACACTAGCCAGTCCTTTGGGCAGCATGGGGACAGGTTTGCCCTCTCACAGGGAGACCCCAAGGGGCCTTGAGTGGATCGTGTACTGTGTGCTCCGGGCTTGGGGGGGTGGAAAGTGTCTCTGGGCGTCCCCCCACCAGCCTCTGCTCCCCCGCAGAGGACAGCTGCACACCTCCCTTTGAGTTCCAGGCCTGTGGGTCCCCCTGTGCCGGGCTCTGCGCCACACACCTGAGCCATCAGCTCTGCCAGGACCGGCCGCCCTGCCAGCCTGGCTGCTACTGCCCTGCGGTGAGGGGCAGAGCTGGGGGAGACACCACCGGAGGAGGGGGGCTCTGTCCACACTCCTACCTTCCCCCCCCATCATGCCTGTGGCGACACCCCTTCGCATGATGCCTCTTAAGAGTCCCTCACGTTCTGCCTCGTGCCCACGTGCTCAGCAGATCATCACACGCACCCGCCCTGAGCAGACACAGTAGTGGCACGAGGGTACAGAGACGGCTGCCACACAGCCCTGTCCCTCTGTCCCCTTCTCAGGGGCTGCTGGAGCAGGCCGGGGGCTGCATTCCCCCAGAGCAGTGTAGCTGCCTGCACCTCACAGAAGAGGGAGCCAGGGTGACCCTGGCCCCCGGGGACCGCCTGCACCTGGGCTGCAAAGAGTGGTGAGTGATGGGGGTGGGGAGGCGGCGTCAGAGGGCTGGGGTCAGGGAATGGGGGGAAGGAGGCCCCACAGGGAAATGCCCCAGGCCCGGGCCCAACCCCAGCCCCAACCTCATTCTGCTCCAAATGAGCCCAGAGCTCAGGTCACCCCTGCATCAGTCCCCCAACCACCGCTCTGGGCTGAGTCTTGCCTCGGCAATCCCACCCCAGCCACCCTCTCCCACAGTGAATGCCAGCGTGGGGAGCTGCAGTGCACCAGCCAGGGCTGTCAAGGTAACTCTGGACTTGAGAGACCCACCGTCCCATTTGCCCAGGACTGGGGGGTTTCCCGAATCTGGAACTCTTAGTGCTAGGACCTGGACAGTCCCAGACAAACCAGGACAATGGGTCACCCTACCCTGGCTCCCTGACACCTCCTACAGCCTTTTCTGTTTCCAGTCCTTCCTGGTCATACCTGGGGCTCCTCCCTCCCCATCCACTGGGATTCGTGGTCTGGGGGAGGGTCCCTGGGAAGGCTGCCCACTCGCTGCCCTTCCTAGGTTTTCTGCCTCTGAGTGGGTGGTCCGAATGGTCACCCTGTGGGCCCTGCCTGCCCCCTGGCGTGCTGGCCCCTGCCTCCAGGACTGCCCTAGAGGAGCGCTGGTCTCAGCACCCCACTGGCCTCTCCCCGACTTTGGCCCCCTCGCTGGCTTCGGAGCAGCACCGCCATCGCCTCTGTTTGGACCCTGAGACGGGGAGGCCATGGGCTGGGGACCCAGACCTCTGCACCGCACCACTCAGCCAGCAGCGCCTCTGTCCGGACCCTGGGGCCTGCCATGGTAATGAGGAGGGGCAGAGACCAATCGGGCAGGAGGGAGCCTGAAATGAGAGTGGTGGGGGGACCTGGCCAGGTAGGGCTGGGCCATGTTGTTTATTTCAGTAGCCAGGTGAGCAGGCCTGCTAAGCCTCCTGCTTGCTTCCAGGGCCTGCTGGATTTCACGACGGGTGGGCCAGCAGCAGAGAGCATCCATGCAGCTGCTGAAAAGAGGAGGAAGGGGGGTCCGAGGGGCTCAGGGCATGTCAGAGTGTCTGCAGGCCTAGAGCCCAAGGCCTTGGCGTGGAAGCAAGAGGCAGAGGGGAGGTGGGCCCTGGGTACTGACTTCCATTTTATCTCCCCAGACTTATGCCAGTGGAGTCCTTGGGGGCCTTGGAGCCCCTGCCAGGTGCCCTGCAGTGGGGGTTTCCGGCTACGCTGGAGAAAGGCAGGGGGCCCCCCTGGAGGGGGCTGCCAGGGGCCATGGGCTCAGACTGAGAGCTGCAACGTGGGGCCCTGCCCAGGTAACCCCCATGGTGGCATCTGGGGGAGGGGCCAGGGACTGTAACATACAAGATAGCGCCTGAGGGGATGTTGCCTCTGCTCCTGGAGGCACGCCGTGGAGGGCAGGCTGCTGTCCTGGGAGCCCAAGAGTTGGCCCCCGACACAGACTCCTACCTTCTGGTCCTCAGGGGAGAGCTGCGAAGCCCGGGACACTGTGCCCACCCTTGACTGTGCCAACCGATGCCCCAGAAGCTGCGCTGACCTCTGGGACCGTGTACAGTGTCTGCAGGGACCGTGCCGCCCAGGTGGCCACGCCATGCCCGCGGCCCAGCCTGGGCACCTTAGGGCCTCTGACCAGGGCATCCTGCTTCGCTGCCTCCTGCTTCGAGAGAGCATGAGACCTGTGGGTGGGGGGGCATGCTCGTGTACTGGATCATGGGTGATAGGGCAGTAAAGTCGATCCTTGGGTCACTTTCGGCAACCAGGTAGGGCTCCTGCATAGAGTGAGCCTTAGCCAAGATGGGCTGTGTCTGTGAGGACGCTCTCAGGCAGCCTCAAGGGTTCCTGGGGTGGTGCCCACACAGGGTGGGCTACAGCGCCCCCTTCCTGTGCTCCAGCGGTGGAAACAGCATGGAGACCAAGTCAAATGGGGACTGGGGGTGGAGGTGAGGGGAGGGGGCTCCAGTGTCAGCCTGAGGCTTTGGACTCCGTCTGGCTGCCAGAGGGATCCTTTGTGTGTGCCGGCTGAGAACCGAATCCTGCTTGTCCTCCCCACCCCCCCCAGGCTGCCGCTGCCCACCTGGCCAACTGATACAGGATGGGCACTGTGTGCCCATCTCCTCCTGCCGCTGTGGCCTTCCCAGCCCCAATGCCTCATGGGTGGTGGCCCCAGCCGAGGTGGCACAGCTGGACTGCAAAAACTGGTATGACTGCCCACTGGTGGCCGGTGGGGGGCGCTGGGGAGCTTTAGGTAGGAGGCTTGGGGCAGGTGAGGGTTATGGGCATTACTGGGCAACAAAGGCTCTGTTCCCCTTGACTCGTGCCCTGGACCCCTGTTCACAGCACCTGTATCAACGGGTCCCTGATGTGCCCACACCACGAGTGCCCGGTCCGTGGGCCCTGGTCGGCGTGGAGCAGCTGCTCTGCTCCCTGTGGCGGGGGCACTATGGAGCGACATCGGAGCTGTGAGGAGGGTCCTGCGGGGGTACCATGCCAGGCCCGGGACACAGAGCAACGGCAGGAATGTAACCTGCAGCCCTGCCCTGGTGAGCACCTGGGGTGGCGGGTACCCGCCCTTCCCTCTAGTGCTGCTCAGGCCCCCCGTCCCAGCTGGCGTGCATTCACCAGGGCAGGGGAACGAATGTGAGGCAGTCCCTTCCCCGGGACTCCACCTCACTGTCCGTGCGCGCCCCCCAGACTGCCTACCTGGCCAGGTGCTCAGAGCCTGTGCCTCCACGTGCCCGCGCCTCTGCTCGCACCTGCAGCCTGGCGCCCTCTGTGAACAGGAACCCTGCCAGCTGGGCTGTGGCTGCCCTGGACAGCAGGTACATCCAGATGCCGTGTCCTGACCCCCGTAGCGGGAGCGGGCAGGTGTGCATGGGGAGAAGTGGGTCTGATTATAACCGGAGACTGCACTGCCCCAGCTGCTGCACAATGGCACGTGTGTGCCCCCCGCTGAGTGCCCCTGCACCCAGATCTCTCTGCCGTGGGGGCTGACCTTGCCCCTTGAAGAGCAGGCCCGGGAGCTTCCCGCGGGGACTGTGCTCACCTGGAACTGTACCCGCTGGTGAGGGCCTGAAGGCTGGGGTGGGGAGGGGGCAGAGGGCAGGGCTGCTGAGAACGGGGGTGGGGAGCAGGGCCTGGGAGGCATCCGAACCCATGTTTCTGTCTTCCCAGTGTCTGCCAAGATGGAGCCTTCAACTGCTCCCTAGCCGACTGTCATGGTGAGATGTGGCTGTCTAGGCCCCCCGCCGGCTGGTCCTTCCAAAGCCGGGGGCAGGGTTTGGCCCTGCCAAGGGCAGAGGCAATGCTATCTCTTTCAAGAAGCCCCTTCCCTGCTCTGTCCACATGGGTGTCGGGGGCATTCCTGTGTGCGCACAGAGCAGGGCTGTGAGCGATGCAGGAAATGGAGGGCTTTTTCCCTGAAGAGGAGGAAACAAATGTTGAGGGGGTGAGCTAACACAGGACCCTGTCTGGCAGTCCCCCAGGCAGGTGATGTCTGCCCTGTGCTGTTTTGCCCCCATGTGGTCAAAGTCAACAGGCCTTTGCTAAGGGCTCCCCTGGGCCCAGCCCTGGCACACTGGGCTCTGTGTGGATTCAGAGACACACAGGTATGGTGAGCCCTGGGCACCCCAGCCTGGCTGCTGAGGGCAGACTCACCCACCAGAACAGAGACAGGAGATGGTTTCTGGTCTACTGACAAGCAGGCTGCACCCACGGGATGGGAAATCGGTGCCACAAGAGAGATCAAGGTGGACAGGACTAGTCAGGGGAGGCTTCCTGGAGAAGGCAAGACTCGATTTAGGCCCCACTAGTATTTGGGAAGCTGGACAAGAGCAGAGGGCTGTGTTTGGAGGCCTAGACGTGCAGAGGCTGTTGGAACCAAGTGGGCAGCGTTGGGGAGGGAGGAGGGACGCTAGGGGTGCCTGGCACGGGAAGGGGGAGAACTGAGGCTGGACCCAAGGCTGACCTGAGTGGTGTGGGGCGTGCGGGTCTTCCCTGGCAGAGTGCCCCTCCGGGGAAATGTGGCAGCAGGTGCCCCCTGGGAAGCTGGGGCCGTGTGAGCGGACGTGCCGGGAGCCCAACGCCACGGAGACTTGGGGCAACTGCAGTGCGGGGCCGGCCCCGGGCTGCGTGTGCCAGCACGGGCACTTGCGCAACCAGGCGGGCCTCTGCGTGCCCGCACACCACTGCGAGTGCTGGCACCATGGGCGTCTCCACCCGGTGAGACACCACAGCCCCTCTGTGCCACCCGGCCCTCCTCAACCTGGGCCTCCCTCCTGTCCATGGGCTCCTCCCCCTATGCCAGGGCCTGCAGCAGCAGAGCGCAGCTGGGCCATCGCCCATCCCATGGGGACAGTCTCTGGGCTCCATTGTCCCACCTCCCTCCTGAAACTCCTGTGGCTACTTCAGTCTCTGGCCGCTGGTTTCAGGGAGGGGGTCGTAGGGTAGAAAAGCCTAACCAGCAGAGGGATGGACATGGAGACGGAGAGGAGAATCCCCCTCATTCTCCCCAGCCCGGATCCGAATGGCAGGAGGCCTGTGAGAGCTGCCGCTGCCTCCGTGGGAGAAGTGTCTGCACCCAGCACTGCGCCCCCCTCACCTGTGCCCAGGTACCCACCAGCAGCCCGGCTGCCCTCTCAGAGCGGCTGCCTGGGTTCCTTCCTGGGTCTCTCCCCAGAGGCTGGTCTTAGGGTCTCGAGCAGGCAGTGCCAGGGCCCAGGGGCCATCCTTCTGAGTGGGCTGGGGACTGCTCCCTCTGCAGGGCGAGGTGATCATGCAGGAACCAGGGAGCTGCTGTCCCACTTGCCGCCAAGAGACTCTGGGTATGCGGGGGACCTGGGGACTTCCCGCCATGCCTCTCCCTGCTCTGAGCCCTTCTCCCAAACTTCCCCCATGCCCACCCTAGGAGGCCTGCCTTCCCCAGTGCTGCCAACCATGGGGATTAGTGGAGTGGGGACCCCCAGTGCTGCCTCATGGCGCCTGGCTGCCCCTGCCCCAACAGCCGCAGGTGCCCCTCAGGTCCGCGCACTGCTGTCCCTTTCACATAGAGCCCCCTTGTGTTGGCCTTCTCTCTCTGCCCTGCCCCCACCTGCTGCACTCATCCACTCCTCCCCCACAGAGGAGCAGCCAGCCTCCTGCCAGCATCTCACTGAGCTGCGCAACCTCACCAAGGGCCCCTGCTACCTGGAGCAGGTAGAAGTGAGCTACTGCAGTGGGCACTGCCCATCCAGCACCAACGTCATGCCTGAGGTGAGCGAGGGGGCTGCCGCGCACCCTTGAGGGCCTGCCACTGCCAGCCTAGACCTGGGCAAGGCCTGGGGGACGTAAGGGACAAGGTCAGTCTCAAGGGGATACACATCAGAGCCAGGGGTGACTTTTCACCAAGGTGGTGGCCTCCACCTGCTGCTTGGCCCTGTGACCCTCTGGGGGGCTTGGGCTCCAGAACCTGCTGCAGGCCTCCACCCCTGCCAGGGGCGTCTTCTCCTGCTGTCGGCCCACCAGGGCATGAACAGGAAAGGCATAAATTAGGAGCTAAGTTAGGCTCTGAAATCACAGCCCCGCCCACAGTGAGAAGTTCCGTGGGACAGACCGTTCATGCACAGCCTGGTCCCAGACGTTCCTGGGAAGGCATTATGAGCATGCCCGGGCAGACGGACAGAGCTCGGCCCTGCACTTGCTCTCCTCCGATCCAGACGGCCCAACCCTCCTCCTCCCCCACTGGGCTGCCCGGCTTGGCGAGGACTACTGGGATCCGGCCCTCCCCCCATGGGAAAGGCCACGAGAGGGAAGGCGGGTGGTTTGGGCAAACGCGTCTGGCCCCAGTTCAGCCGCGCCCTCCCGCAGGAGCCGTACCTGCAGAGCCAGTGCGGCTGCTGTAGCTACAGCCTGGACCCCGACAGCCCGGTGCGGATCCTGACCCTGCGCTGTCCCGGCGGCCGCACGGAGCCGGTGGTGCTGCCGGCCATCCGCAGCTGCCAGTGCAGCGCCTGCTTGGGTGGGTCTGGGCGGGGCCGGGGACAGGCGGGGGG
>NC_048218.1:206012777-206079436 GCF_002007445.2 Ailuropoda melanoleuca
TTTTCCCAACTCGCCGCCCCCGCGGGATTCCTCCTTCTTGACTCTTCTGATCCGCTCTATTCCCCTTCTTGGGTCTCTTGTTGAGTTCTCCAACCTTACGCACGCTTGGGGTTTGGGGTCAGAGCCGCTTCACAGCCCCCCGTCTCCTTCCTTCCTTGCTGAGAGTCCTGACCTCAGCCTCGCCGCCTGGCCGACAATGTGCACAGGCTTGTTGCGAGGGCTTGGCGAGAGCGCACGTGTGTGAAGCACTGGCCAGGTGCCTGGTTCTCTTAGGTACCCGAGGCCACACTGCGGCAGGTGAGAGGAACAGGTGCAAGGGCGCTGATACGGCCTGTGTGGAGCGCGGGGCAAGAGCGGGCCTTTCTCTGGGCTTCCTCCTGGCGGGTCTTCCTCTCCTGCCAGTTTGCTCCACTGCCCTCCCTCTAGCCGCATCCCTTCCGGGCCTGAACACTGCCTCCTTGCTAGTGCCTGGCCCCCTCATTTGTTCTCCAGGAGGTGATTTCTCAAAGCACTGAGGGCTCCGCTGCCCTGAGGCTGCCTCCAGCCCTCCTGCGATCACCAGGCTCAGAGGCACTGGCCCTCTCCTCCCGCGCAGACCCACCCACTCCACGCCCTGGTACCAGCATCTCCCAAATAAAGTGACATTGGCAGCAAGCCTGCGTGCAGAGTATACCTCTGGGGACAAGGGGGTAAGGGGGGCAGGGTGGGTCTGAGCCCTGACCTCGACCTGCACAAGGACTGTCTCCAGGAGGCTTCTGTTAATCAGCCATGCTGGTGAACTCGGGCGAGTTACTTCCCACGTATGTGCCTCAGTTTCCACATCAGCAGGTTACACATAAAGTCTGAAGTTCTAGGATGCATGGCTTCTGCTGGCCAGTTCTGCCTCTTCGTCCCTCAAAGAGCCCAGCTCCACCACCCTGTCCTGCTTCCAACTGCCATTCCCCCTCATCCAGAGAAGACTTCAGCTCGTGGACCTTATGCTTTGTCACGGACACTCAGCGTCTGTGGATAATCCGCTTATGTGCAGTGACCTTCCTATTCCCTCCCACAACTCAGCCGTTTTCAAACACTTTCAAATATTTACTTACCCATCATGACTTCCCATCCTTCCAGCGTACTTGCTCTAGTACCCCACTGCGATCATTTATTTCAAATTCATCGAGCCCACCAGGTTCTCACTTTTCATTAGCTCCCTCCTGCCTCCCCTCAGGAGTCATGGTCTGCATGGTGATTCTCAGCACCGACTGCACATTAGAATCACCCAAGGAGCTTCTGGAAACCCTACCAACGCCCAGACCCCATCTTGAACCCACTAAATCAGGTTCTTTGGAAGCCTCATGGGTAATTCCATGTGCACGGAGCTGGAACTGAGAACCAACTTTCTGTCATTATAAATCACTCCAATGCAAGTACCATTAAATCCCTCCCTTTTCTATCCCCATTCGTACCCGCCTGGCAATATTCCAACTCAAATATCTGCCCAAGTTTCTGCTGCTAGACAGAATTTTGCTTATTAAGCTGTTTTTAACTTAAATTTGTGATCACAAACCTCAAACAGAACTTTAATTCAATTTGGCCATTCTACCTACTCTGTTTCCCCATAAACTCTATTTCCTGTTCTCTGCAATGACTATGCATGCCTTCTCTTCCCCACCCCACCCCCTTTCATTTTCATGAGATGACCTTGTCCCACAGAGATGTCATCAGATGGGAAAATCTATAGCAAATCTACAAAGCAAACAGACATCCACTCCATCTTCTCCTTCTTCCCTCGTGGTGTCATCTAGAAGTGTCCCTAGCCCTGGAAAGGGCCCTTGGTGCTGTGGTCCTGGCTCCTCTTGCCTCCTCAAGGTCTTAGGTCCTTGCATTGCCCCACCTGGGCTTAACCATCAGTTCCCTTCCCATCAACAACAGAGACATGATCTTGTGTCTCACATCTTAGCCTCCTCTCTTGACCCCACGTCTCCCTCTGGATACTGCCCATCTTTCTGTACCTTTTCATGGAGAAACTCTTCCAGTTATCAACCTTAGCTGTCTCAACCACCTCATCTCCAATGTTTAAAACACCCCAAAACAAGAATTTGTTACAAGGAGACAGGAATAACTCATGGGCAGAAACACAGCTTTCTGAGGTACATACGAGAGGAATAGCTATGGCTGAGCTAGGAGCTGGGGATGAGAAGGCCACCTGGAGTCTTCGGTCTCATTCCTGTGTATCTGCCTCATTTGTCTTTCTCAGCAACACAGACTCCCCTACCAGCGAGTGACTGCTCCTGGCCAGAGGGAGGCTGCTCAAAGCACACAAAGCTATGAACTGAATTTTATCCCCCCCCCCAAACTCCTCTGTTGAGGTCCTAAACCCCAATGTGACTGTATTTGGAAATAGGGCCTATACAGAGGTAAATAAGGTTAAATAAAGTCAGAAGGCTGATGGGATTAATGTCCTTAGAAGAAGAGACATCAGAGAGCTCATTCTCTCTCCCTCTCCCTGAAAACACACAGAGAAGAAGTCATATAAGGCCACAGCGAGGTGGTGCCCCCTACAAGCCAGGAAGAGAAGTCTTAACAGAACCTACCACCTGGAGACTTCCAGTCTCCAGAACTCTGGGAACGTAGATCTCTCTGTGTTGTAATGGCAGCCTGAGTTGAGGTCAAATATTACAGTTCTACTCACATGGACTGAACACTCTACTCACATGGACTGAACACTATTCTCATTGACCCCTGCTGAGTTTAGCTCTATTCAGCCCTGGCTAGAAAAGCAGAGTTGTGTAGTATAATGGAAAATGGTTACGTGGGACCGGCTCAGGGTTACTAATCAAAATATTTAACAATCAGTGTGGCAATATGTATTAATAAAAATTTAAAATATAAACTATATTTGCTTGATTTTTTATTTAAAACTTTGAATTGTGACTTAAAACACACTCATGCGAAAGTACATAAAACATTTTTATAGTTTTTTTTACCAACACCTTTTATAGTTAATTTTACCAACACCTTTATAATAATCACTTCCTTACTTTCTGTCATTTTCCCCTCTACGTATATGTAAAGGGATGGCCACGAGGGAGCTTTCTGGAGTGCTGGAAATTTTCTGTATCTGATTTGAGTGGTGGCTACCTGGTACACACGTAAAACCACATCAAGTTATACACATAAGATTTCTGCACGTTACTATTTATTATTTGTACTATAATTATTATACATATTACACCCATATATATCACAAACTAAACAATATATTGTTATAATTACTTCATATGATATATTTTTTTAAAGATTTTATTTAGTTATGTGACAGAGAGACAGCCAGCGAGAGAGGGAACACAGAAGGGGAGTGGGTGAGGAAGAAGCAGGCTCCCAGCGGAGGAGCCCGATGTGGGACTCGATTCCGGATCTCCGGGATCACGCCCTGAGCCGAAGGCAGACGCTTAACGACTGCGCTACCCAGGCGCCCCTTCATATGATATTTTATGTCTGTAACCAGGACACGGGGTGCAAGAGCATCTGGCTCCGGGGGTCCCAAAGAGACCAGGTTCAACCATTCACTGCAGACAAAATCCAAAGGCAGAGAGACAGGTGGTGGTGAAAAGAGAAAGGAATTTATTTCAGTGAGGCCAGCACCAGAAAGACAGCAGACTAATGTCTCAAAGACTGTCTCCAAAATGCTGCAAATACTTCTAAGTTTATAGAAGGTGAATGTGGGACAAAAGTTGGCGGGTACATGCAAGTGGGCAGGAAAGGTCAGGTTGATTGGTATCTTGAGGTCAGTCATGTGGGGTCTTGCTGGCTCAGGGCAGTCGTTACTGCTCAAGGGGATAGTTTTGGTTCCCATCACAGAATGCTTTTCCTGAGTTAAGACATGAGCTGGAAAAACTGAATCAGTTAGAAAGTACAGAGTGAGGTCAAAATGGAGGCAGGTGAAGTCTTCTTTCATGTCTTTTAAAGAACACGAGAGAAGAAAGGAGAGCAAGTATATTTTTATAGAGTTTGGTCTTCTATCTTTGCTCCTTAAATTCACCCTTTACTCTGCAATAGGACTGATGCAACTAAAGGGCAAATTTGCCCACACCATTCACTGGCTTAAAACTCATTTCAAACGCCCTAAGGGAGCATACACTGCCTTCCACATCCAGCTCCCAAGTATCTCTCCAGGGCTATTTCCCATAATTTCCTGTCTTACACCATCCCTGCACACACCATTTGCTCAGCTGTCTGGCTTTGCTTATGTTATTTCTTATGGCCAAAGGCCCTCTTTGCAGACCTTTCTCCCCCTCCTGTTTTGGTTAACTCAGGCTCCCATAACAAAATACCATAGACCAGGTGGCTTAAACAACAGACATTTATTTTCTCACTGTTCTGGAGAATGGGAGTTCAAGACCAAGATGCCAGCATGCCTGAATTCTGGTTTATGGACTTCCTGGCTTACGGACAGCTGCCTTCTCACTGTTTCCTCATATGGCAGAGAGAGAGTGCAAGCTCTCTGGTGTCTCTTCTTGTAAGGACACTAATCCCATCATGAAAGCCCCATCCTCATGATCTCATCTAAACCTAATTATCTCCCAAAGGCCCCACATCTAAATACCATCACATAGGGGTTACATACAAATTTGGAGGGTACACAATTCCATCCATAGCACTTCACCTTGTTAACGCCTATCCCTTAATGCAGTTCAGAGGCCACTTCCTCAGGAAATCCTTGACTAACCATCCTGTATACTCCCACCACCATACTCTAGACAGTGACGAAGCGTGCTTTAGTAGGGCCTTGTGCTTACCTCTTTCCTTGCACTTATGTCTTTATTTTACAGTTGTCTGTTTCTGGTCTGTTTCCCCAATAGACTATAAGCTCCTCGAAGACAAAGTTTTGTTTCATTCTGCTCTGCATTCCCAAACCTTGCACAATGCCTGGCAAATGGTAGGCAACCAATGATGCTTTTTGAATGAATGGGGGCGGCGGGGGGGGGGGGGAAGCACTGCCCTCCTAGATTAAATAAAATCGGAAACCTCGACGCTGGCCCTAAAAGTGCGAGGGAACAGACGAAAAACGGGCATTCGCATAGCCCATTGAGAACGGGTTGCCCTTAATGCAGAGTCTGGGAGAGCGTGGCGTGGGAGCTACCTAATAACCATTGCCCTCGAGCGAGGCGTGAAGGGCCGAGAGCGAGCTGCTCGACGTCCAATCAGGGCCCCGCATTTCGGGAGCCAATAGCGGTTTGAGAGCCACTTAACTAGGCCGGACTACGCTTCCCGTGATGCCCCGCCGCCTCCTGCCAGGCGGCGGCCGTAAAGCGGCTCGCTCGGTACGGCGCTAGTCGCCGCCACTCGCCTCTCCCGGCACCGGGAGCGCTACCGCTCTCCCGACGTGGGAGAGCCAGTTCCCGGCCGTGCGCCCTCCCCGTCCGAGTGCCCCGCCCTCCGGGGGCCCCGGGTCCCCAAGGTGGTCGCGGCGGCGGCATCCCCAGGCCAGGCCGCGGGGGGAGGGGGCGGCCTGGAGACAGTGGCGGGGTCAGCACCGGCCACCGCAAGCGGGGCTATGGAGCCCAGGGAGTCGGGGAAGGTAGGCCTGGAAGGGCCCTGGGGCCGCCCACTCTCCTCCCGTAGTTCCCTGACTGGGGCTCCGGCGAGGCGGGCGGTACGGGCGGAGTCCCCGCAGATGAGCCAGCCTTGCAGGGAAGGACTCGCCCGCTCGCCCGCCGCTTCTTACTCCGCACTAGAGCGGCCTTCTCCGCGCGCGTGTCGCAGAGAGGAGCGAACGCACGGCTCCAAGCCCCGCGCGGCCTCCTTGCCCCCGCCCCCCGGCTGGCCGAGCCGCCCTTTGCGCAGTGGCCGCTCGGTTGATGCTGGGGTGGGTGACCCGCTCAGTGTAGTGAAGTAAAGGTGCTCCCTGTTTTCCCACACCTCTGTCGGGAGTTTCGGAGAGGCCCAGCGTGTCCGGAGTAGAGACCGGAGTGAGACCGGAGTAGAAGCTAAGGGGTAGGGGTGAGACCGGAGTAGAAGCTAAGGGGTAGGGGGTTACCGAGAGGCAGGGTGAAGCTTTGGCCCTGATAGACTCCCCCTTCCCAAGAAAGGGCCGAGAAGAAAAAGAGAAGGCATCTGGCATATTTCCTGCCCACTTAAAGTTGCTAGCTTATCTACTTCGTGTACTAGTAGTAGCATCGCCTGGAAGCATATTCCATAAACTTCCTTCAGGCTTGGGGCAGAAGGCTGTGAGCTGGAAGAAGAGGTGCGAGAACGTGCTTGACGCTAGAGTTAAGTGGGTTGACAGGATTGCTAGAGCCCAGAGGCAGTGTCAAAAGACCAGCTTGGTTGTAGGCATTTGACTTGGAGACAGTGGCAGCCTCTTGTGACTAAGATCTTTCTGGATGTTTTTTTGTCGCCCGCTTCCAGTTCTTGAGGATTGCTTCTTTGGCACGGAGAGAGTTCCTTCCACATATTTTCAAGTGTGTATTGAGTCTCTCCTTTAAAAAAAAAAAAAAAAAGGTTAATCTACATGTTGTCAATGGTTACTGTGAGGGAGATGGTGGAATACAGGATAAACATGAAGTGACCACGTTTCCTCGAGGAGATCTCCCACAGATTTGACCTCAATGACTAGGACAAGCCTGGAAGGGCTGTCCCATAGACAAAAGCGAGAAAGGATGATGAGGTTATTTTCACACTGTAGCTTCTCCTCAAAAGGCTGGGAAGGGCTGAGTTAACAGAAGTTACTCTTTGGCTTATAAGCCTCTCTTCCACACTCCCTCCCCTCCACAAGCTACAATGATGCATTTAACAGTTGAAACAACCAAAGTAAACAGTCTAAGACGAATAAAGCTCAGCTGAACCTAAGATTGAAGGGAACTGTGTGCCAGCCTTATGTTAAGCACTATAGGGGATATCAAAGAAGTAAAGGAAATGGCCCTTACGCTTTAGTAATATCCCCTGTTTAGTTTCGAATGAACCTAGTCTGGGGAGCACAATGTAATGGGGAAGAAGGATCATAAACAAGTGGCATTGAAAATTGGACTTAGTACTTTGAGGTTGATTTCAAGCTATTCCATTTAGTTGTGGGCTTTCTTAGCTTTTGTTACCACATTTTATTTTATTTTTTGTTTTTGAGAGAGAGAGAGAGAGAGAGCGCGTGCGCGCAAGCGGGGGAGGGGCAAAGGCAGAGGGAGAGAGAATCTTAAGCAGGCTCCATGCCCAGAGCCTGATGCAGGGCCAGATCTCATGACCCTGAGACCATGACCTGAGCTGAAATCAAGTCAGTTGTTTAATTGAGCCACCCAGGCACCCCTAGGCTTTCTTGGCTTTTAATGGGAGAAGAGAGAAATGCAAACATTTTGGGAGGTAGGGGAGAGATTTGATGTCCTGTTCAGGCCCAACCACTAATTGAAAACCTTGGGGACTGGAACTTTGACTCTTGATTCTAATCTTGATTGCAGGGTATCTCAAAAAGACGCTCACCCTTCCCAAGTGCGTCAGTTTTCTAACCTGGGAACTTAGAAGGTTATCCAAAGGTGAAATAAAGTGATTGCAAAACAAACTGGCAGTGTTAGATATCTTGCAAATGAGTGGCAGCAGGTAGGCTGGGTGGAATGCCTGTGCTGTTCTAAAGTTCCATTTTGAGTATATATTTACATGTTTGGCTCAAGCCTGGGAGACTGGGGGTCCACTTGAGGTAGTAGCTTGCTCTATTATAAGTATCTTCCTTTGGTGCTATTCTGTGATATTTATTAACTAAAAGCAGTCTTGGCCTATTGGACTGGGTGTGGGGGCTATCTTGCTTGCCATTGGCAGAATAATGGATAAGAGTCAAAGAGTTGCCCCCATCACTCTATCCCATTATCCTGTTTTATTTTCCTCCCAGTCCTTCTCACTATATAAGATTCTCATTTATTTATTCACATGTGTGCTGACTTTACTCTCTGCTGTATCCCCAGCTAGAATAGTGGAGCTGCATCTGGCATTTCATAAGTTCTCAGTATTTTGGGGATGAGTGACTCAAAATAGAATCATTCCAGGAGCCCTTCTGCTGCAGGGTGTGAATGCGCTGAAGAACACCGCAGTCTGACGCCTCCTGTGCCTTCTGGGAGACATTTGATTTTTGGTGCTGCCAATTAGGAGTGTTTATTGTGTATGTATTTGCCGCCTCAGCATTTCTGGTTCCTACCCCCTCTGTCTTTTCCATGGAAGTGGTCATTCTGATCTCATTTTTCTCTGGACCCAGTTCTGTTATTGCACTTACATCATTGATGCCTGTCACCTCCTGATCGATTTTAATCTCCCTGACAATATTGATTTTATTTTGCATGTCTTAGTATCACCATGCACCAAGCACATAAGTAACAAATAATGAATGAAATAATTAAGCACCTATGAAAAACTTTCTGCATAATGTGGTAGGGGGAAGGGGTAGGTGATGATGAAGGAGGTTATAAAATAAGCCAGTCAGCATAGGCTTCCTGGATTCCTCCAGCTCCATGAGGGATGCAAAGGCTTCCTTGCTCAGGGGAAGGAGAAATGCTTAGACCAGGTAGTTAGGAAATCCCTCATGAAAGAGATGGAATGTGGATAGGACCCTGACAGTTGGATAGACTAAGTAGATAGGAGGAAATAGAGTCAGAATCTAAAGGTTGGGTGTGTAGAGGGAGGAAAGGTGCAAAATATGTTAAATGATTGCAATTAATCTAATCTGTCTGCGGGAGAGATTCCAGGTGGGGCATTACATAGAGCTAAAGTTAGGAAGGTGGGTTACGTTCAGATCCAGGGAACTTGGTGCTGGGCAAAGTCAGAGTTCTGCCCTATAGACAGTGGGAACCACTAAAATAGAATGTCCAGAGATATTCTTTGCTTTATGTATAGATAAGAAATTTGTCTTATTCAAGATTGGTGTTTTCTTTTCTTTTTTTTTTTTTAAAGATTTTATTTATTTATTCGACAGAGATAGAGACAGCCAGCGAGAGAGGGAACACAAGCAGGGGGAGTGGGAGAGGAAGAAAGCAGGCTCATAGCAGAGGAGCCTGATGTGGGGCTCGATCCCATAACGCCAGGATCATGCCCTGAGCCGAAGGGAGACGCTTAACCACGGTGCCACCCAGGTGCCCCAAGATTGGTGTTTTCTTTACATTGAGGTCACTTGGAATCAAAAGGCTCTTGCCATAATATTGGTTAAAATATTATGGTTAAAAGAGATATACTAGAGTTAGGGCAGTCACTCTTGTTGGGAAGACACTTCTTCATTCTCTAAGGATTCAGTCCTGCCCATACTCTCCAACCTTGGGCATCCTGAAGCTAAAGTGATGGATCTCTTGGCTTTCATTATAAGCCCACCTGTTCCCTCAGGAGGAAAGGGGGAGGGGTGGGCATGAATAGGGAGTCCTGCTTGTCCTTGGTCACAAGTTTAACCTGTCCCAGTCGGAACAGCTTGCTCGCTAGTCCTGGTGTACAGTAATCATCCTGGAATCTGCCTTCAGTATAATCTCGAATGTTCTCTTCCCCCTTCCCCATGTTGGCTCCCTTAGATCATTTCTTATGTGTACCCCTTTCCTGTTTGACTGCCTTGTTTGTTGGAGCCCATCGTCCAGCAGGATTTTGGAAATATAATCACATTTTGCTTTGGAAGACACTCTGGGAGCAAATAGTTATTTAAAACATACACGTTTGGCAGGACAGTTCTATTTTTTTAACATTTTGTTATTGAAATATAGTTGCCATATGATGTTATATTTGTTTCAGGTGTACAGCATAGTGATTGGAAAATTCTATACATTACTCAATGCTCACTGCAAGTGAGGTCACCATCTGCCACGGTACAACATCATTAAATATTGACTATATTCCCCATTCTGTATTGTTGACCATGTGTCTGATTTATTTTATTACTGGAAGTTTGTACCTCTTCATCCCTTTCACTTATTTCTCCCACCACCATCCCTCCTTCCCTCTAACCATCAGTTTGTTCTCTGTGTTTATGAGTCTCTTTCATTTTTTTTGTTAATTTGTTTTGTTTCTTAGATTCCTTATATAGTTAAAATCATATTCTATTTGTCTTTTTTGTCTGACTTATTTCACTTAGCATAATGCCCTCTAGGTCCATCCATGTTGTCACAAATGGCAAGATCTCATTCTTTCTTATGGCTGATATATATATATAAATACACAACACACTTACATACACATACACACACACACACATACATACATACATACATCTTCTTCATCCATTCATCTATCAATGGACATGGGTTGCTTCCATATCTTGGCTATTGTAAATAATGCTTCAATAAGCATAGGGGTGCATATATATTTTTGAATTAATATTTTTGCTTTCTTTTTTTCTTAAGATTTTATTTTTTGATTGAGAGTACAGCAGGGGGAGGGGCAGAGAGAGGGAGAAGCAGGCTCCCTGCTCACAAACGTGGGGCTTGATCCCAGGACCCTGGGATCATGACCTGAGCCAAAGGCAGATGCTTAACTGACTGAGCCACCCAGGTGCCCCAGTACTTTTGCTTTCTTTGGGTTAATGCCCAGTAGTGGAATTATGGATCATACAGTATTTCTATTTTTAATTTTTTGAGGAACCCCCATACTGTTTTCCACAATAGCTGCACCAATTGTACATTCCCACCAACAGAGCATGAGTGTTCTCTTTTCTCATCCTCACCAGTACTTGTTATTTCTTGTCTTTTTTTTTTTAAGATTTTTAAAATTTTTGAGTAATCTACACCCAATGTGGGGCTCGAACTCACAACCCCAAGATCAAGTCACATGCTCTACTGGTTGAGCCAGCCAAGTCCCCGTGTTATTTCCTGTCATTTTGATACTAGCCATTCTGACTGGTGTGAGGTGATATCTCATTGTGGTTTGATTTGCATTTCCCTGATGATTTTTTCATGTGCCTGTTGGCCATCTGTATGTCTTTTTTGGAAAAATGTCTATCCAAATCCTCTGTACATTTTTAAATTAGATTTTTTTCTGGTGTTTACTAGTGTTAAGTTCTTTATATATGTTGGATATTAACCAGATACATCATTTACAAGTATCTTCTCCCATTCAGCAGTTTGCTTTTTGTTTTGTTGATGGTTTCCTTCACTGTGCAAAAGCTTTTTATTTTGGTTATGGTCCCAATAGTTTATTTTTGCTTTTATTTCCCTTGCCTGAGGAGACATCTGTAAATATGTTGCTAAGGTTGATGTCCAAGAGATTACTGTGCATGTCTTATCTTAGGAGTTTTACATGATTTCAGTTCTTGCGTTTAGGTCTTCCATCCATTTTGAAGATTTTCATGTATGGTGTAAGAAAGTTGTTTAGTTTCACTCTTTTGCATGTAGTTGTCTGGTTTTCTCAGCACCATTTATTGAAAAGTCTGCCTTTTCCCCATTGTATATACTTGCCTCCTTTGTCATAAGTTAATTGACCATGTATGAGAAGGTTTATTTCTGGGCTGTCTGTCCTGTTCTGTTGATCTATGTGTCTATTTTTTGTGCCAGTACCATACTGTTTAGATTACTATAGCTTTGTAGTATATCTTGAAGTCTGGGATTGTGATACCTCCAACTTTAGTCTTTTTTCTCAAGATTGCTTTGGTTATTCGAGGTCTTTTGTCGTTCCATTCAAATATTAGCATTATTTGTTCTAGTTCTGTGAGAAGTGCTGTTGGTTTCTTGATATGGATTACATTGAATCTGTAGATTGCTTTGGGTAATATGGACATTTTAACAATATTAATTCTTTCAATCCAAGAGCACGGTTTATCTTTCCATTTGTGTGTGTGTGTGTGTGTGTGTGTGTGTGTGTTATCTTTATTTCTTTCACCAATGTTGTACAGTTTTCTATTCCTAGTATTTTATTATTTTTGGTTCAATTGTAAACGTAATTGTTTCCATACTTTCTGCTACTTTGTTATTAGTGTAGAGAAATGCAGTAGATTTCTGTATATTAATTTTGTATCCTGCAGCTTCACAGAATGCATTTATTAGTTCTAATAACTTTTTGGTGCAGTCTCTAGGGTTTTCTATATGTAGTATCATGCCATCTGCAAATTGTGACAGCTTTACTTCTTCCTTACCAATCTAGATGCCTTTTATTTTGTTTTTTTGTCTGATTGCTGTGGCTAAGACTTCCAGTACTACGTTGAACAATGGTGGTGAAAGTGGACATCCTTGTCTTGTTTCTGATCTTAGAGGAAAAGCTTTCAGTTTTTCATCATTGAGTATGATGTCAACTCTGGGTTTTTCACATGTGGCCTTTATTATGTTGAGGTATGTTCCCTCTAAACCTACTTTGTTGAGAGTTTTTATCATGAATGAATGTTTATTTTGTCAAATGCTTTTTATACATCTATTCTGATGATATGACTTTTATACTTCCTTTTGTTAATGTGATGTAAAACATTGATTGATTTGTGAATATTTAACCATCCTTGCATCTCTGGAATAAATCCCACTTGATTGTGGTGAATTATATTTTTTAATGTATTGTTGAATTTGGTTTGCTAATATTTGTTGAGGATTTTTGCCTATGTTTTTTTTTTTAAAGATTTTATTTATTTATTTGACAGAGAGACAGCCAGCGAGAGAGGGAACACAAGCAGGGGGAGTGGGAGAGGAAGAAGCAGGCTCCCAGCGGAGGAGCCTGATGTGGGGCTCGATCCCATAACGCCGGGATCACGCCCTGAGCTGAAGGCAGACGCTTAACCGCTGTGTCACCCAGGCGCCCCCTGCCTATGTTGATCAGGGATATTGGCCTGTAGTTTTCTTTTTTTTGTGGTGTATTTGTCTGGTTTTGGTTAGTGCTGGCCTCATAGAATGAACTGGGAGGTTTTCCTTCCTTTTCTATTTCTTAGAATTTTGAGAATAATAGGTATTAACTCTTCTTTAAATGTTTGGCAGAATTCACCTGTGAAGCCATCTGGTCCTGGAATTTTGCTTTTCGGGAGTGGGTTTTTTTTTTTTTTAAAGATTTATTTATTTATTTATCTATTTATTTGAGAGAGAGAGGAGAGCGATTGAGAGAGAATATGAGTTGGAGGGAAAGGGTGGAGGGAGAGGGAGAAGCAGGCTCCCCGCCAAATGTGGAGCCCTCTGTGGGGCTCGATCCCAGGACCCTGGGATCATGATCCGAGCCGAAGGCAGATGCCCAACTGACTGAGCCACTGGGTGCCCTGGGAGTTTTTTAATTACAGAATAAATTTCATTACTAGTAATCAGTCTGTTCAAATTTTCTGTTTCTTCCTGATTCAGTTTTGGAAGATTGTATGTTTCTAGGAATTTATCCATTTCTTCTAGGTTTTTCAATTGTTGACATATAATTTTTCATAGTATTCTCTTATAATCTTTTCTATTTCTGTGGTATCCTTTGTTATTTCCCCTCTTTCATTTCTGATTTTATTTATTTGAGTCTTCTCTCTTTTTTTCTTGATGAGTTTGGCTGAAGGTTTATCAATTTTGTTTATCTTTTCAAAGAACCAGCTCTTGGTTTCATTGGTCTTTTCTTTTCTTTCTTTCTTTTTTTTTTTTTTTTTGGTCTCTATTTCACTTATTTCTACTCTAGTCTTAATAATTTCATTTCTTTGGGCTTTGTTTATTCTTCTTTTTCTAGTTCCTTTAGATATAAGTTTAGATCATTTGAGATTTTTCTTGTTTCTTGAGGTAGGCCTGTATCGCTATAAACTTCCCTCTTAGACTGCTTTTGCTATGTCCCAAAGATTTTGGATCATCGTGTTTCCAAACCATTTTTATTTTTAAAACTGTTCATTCATACATATTTATAGACAAAAGACTGGAAGTTTACATACCGAATGTCAATAGTAATTCTTGTTTTAGTAAGGGGGTTGTGGGTGATCTTAAAACTTTTTTTCTGCTCCCTGTCTAAATTTTCTGCGGTGAACATGTATTGACTCATAAGAAAAGTATTCGAATTGTTTTTTTAAGCATACAACTCAACAGTGATTGATAAGAATTATCTGTATTGTTTTTCTCAAGAAGCTTCTACTGTTGAAGTTAAAATAAATTATTTCATGTGCTTGAAATCTGACCATAAAGTTACAAGGCAATTTTAGACAAATATACTAGAACTTGTCATAGATGGAAACGAATGTGTCCCTTTCACAGTTGTCACTCTGGAAGGACTTCTACTTACCCCACGATACTGATTCCCAGGATGTTGTTTTGCTTTGGTGGTGGGGAATTTATTTTTTGTTAATAATTTGTCTGTTGCTGGCTGAGGATTTGATTTTCTTGGATCTGCTCAGTTATTACTTTTTCATCTGCTTTTCTGTTTCCAAAATCGTATTGTTTTTGTCCCCTTGTTTTGTTTCCCACACTAGTGGGGGTTTTGCTTTGGAGTGTTTTGGTGGGGGGGTGTCTTTTAAATTCACAAGGAGGATGCACAATTTAGTGTCCTTGTTTAATCTGCCATCTTACTCCAGTACTCCCCAAATATTTTCTTTTTTTTTCTTTTTTAAAGATTTTTATTTATTTATTTGACAGAGATAGAGACAGCCAGTGAGAGAGGGAACACAGCAGGGAGTGGGAGAGGAAGAAGCAGGCTCATAGCAGAAGAGCCTGATGTGGGGCTCAATCCCATAACGCCCGGATCACGCCCTGAGCCGAAGGCAGACGCTTAACCGCTGTGCCACCCAGGTGCCCCTCCCCAAATATTTTCTGAACCCCATACCCCTTTTTGGCAGAACAGAGCCACTTTACAAGCCCCATGGGGTATAGTTCTCCACTCTAAAGATTTGCCTATCTTGATCGCTGATTTCATTGACAGACATAGTTCTGAATGACTTTCAACTGTTTCTAGGAATCAGATACAAACTCCTTACCAGGTTCAAGATTTTGCACAAGAATATGCCGTAAGTTGTTGCTGAGGACCTGGCTGAGGAGTGCTGGGTCCTGGGGCAGGCGAAGAGCATGTTAGGGAAAGGATAATGGAATTCCCGAGTCAGCCTTCTTGATGACTCCTGTTCCAGTGCATGGCCCTTCCTAGAAGAGAGTCTTATTCCCACTGTGATTTGGACTCAGGAGGAGAGAGAGGTGAGGTGTAGGTCTTATATGGAGATGGACAATGCCCCTCCCCCAATCCGATAGGTTCCCAGAGTACAGGTGCCCTCAGGCGATCATGAACACAGGTGTGAAAGGCTAATATAAGGAGGAAGTTGGTGCTTAGCTGGTGTCATTTTTTCCTCCAGGCTCCTGTGACGTTTGATGACATCACCGTATACTTGCTTCAGGAGGAATGGATGCTGCTGAGCCAGCAACAGAAGGAGATCTGTGGTTCTGACAAGCTGGTGGCACCACTAGGTATGGGCTCCTGTTCACTTCCCCACCACCTGAATCTAGATCAGCATTCCAGACTGTATCCAACTGCGACATACTTGAGAATTTTCTGGACTCCTACCATTTTTTTCAGACCTGTTTACATTATTCATCTGCTCAGTCCCGTATGTAACTTAACTGCATGTGGATTCATATCCCACCATTTCTCTTCTCCCCTTCAATTGGCCAAGAGAAGTGGGGGAAGTCGGGCATGTCAAGGCTAGACCTTGATGTCTCACCATATCATAGGGTGCCAGGTGGGAAGCCTCACCTGTGGATTTTGTTCCAGGTGCCCATAGGGCCCTGGAGGTCATGAGTGGTGGTAGAAAGAGCATCATTTGATCTATGGGAATCTGCTCTGGGTCCCAGCCTCCACCATGTGACACTGTTGTGCCTTCGACCAAACTCTTTCACTTTTTTTTTTTTAAGATTTCATTTATTTAGAGAGAGAGTGCACACGCGCGCATGCACACGAGCATGGAAGGAGAGGGAGAGAGAACCTCCAGCCGATTCCGTGCTGAGTGTGGAGCCTGATGCCAGGCTTGATCCCACAACTCCGAGATCATGACCTGAGCCGAAACAGAGTCAGACACTTAACTGACTGAGCCCCCCAGGCCCCCCCAACCCTCTCACTTTTTAAGCCTTGGTTTCCTTCAGAGGGCTGTCATAGAGGCTTAATGAGCTAAAACAACTTCAAACTTGGAACCCCTGTAGGTATTTTTTATCTTTTCTGTTTTCTTTCTTTTTTTTTCTTTTTAAGATTTTATTTATTTATTCAACAGAGATAGAGACAGCCAGAGAGAGAGGGAACACAAGCAGGGGGAGTGGGAGAGGAAGAAGCAGGCTCATAGCAGAGGAGCCTGATGTGGGGCTCGATCCCATAACGCCGGGATCACGCCCTGAGCCGAAGGCAGACGCTTAACTGCTGTGCCACCCAGGCGCCCCTCTTTTCTGTTTTCTGAATGTCTTTTCTCTGCTTCTGTGGGTAAACTTTCGGTACCATGGACAGAGGTGATCATTGTTCAGCATGTGGGTACAACAGTTGTACTGTTTTCTCAGTTTACCTCAATGACCACCTGCTGTGCCTTTCTCTTCTTGTCATCTTGGCCCCTGTCCAAGGCTAATGGGAGCCACAGTCTCAGCTCTCTGTGGGTGGAAGGATTGCAGCTGGGTTGAGTCTTCTCCCATGCCTGCCAAAACCGTTTGAAAACTTCTGGTTCTTTTAAACCAGAAGTTGCAGAGTATTTAAAAATATTTTTTAAAAAAATTTTAAGTTTATTTAAATAATCTCTACACCTAACATGGGGCTTGAACTCACAACCCCGAGATCAAGAGCCGCATGCTCTTCCAAATGAGCCAGCCAGGCGCCGTGGTTTCTCTATAATATTTAATAAGTTGTCAATATTTAATCCCTGGGAGCTTTCACATGGAATTATTATTTCTGGTTTTTCTTGAAAAATAGGACAGTCTGGCAGTGCTGACCCTGCGTTCCACATGGTGGCCTCCCCCTTGTGGGGGAGCAGTGACTGCCCACACACATAGGCAGGTCACCACAGCCTCCTCACCTGGCCTGGTTTCCTCAGTTACGTTATCAGTCTGACCCCTCTCAGCATTTGGGTTTATGAGCCTCTGTTCTGAACCAGTAGTTTTCCTACCTTTTTAGCCTCAAAAGGGGCACAGAGCCTTGCTTGTGCCCCTCATTTCATTCACTCAGACCCCCATTCTTTTGGAGGCCTTATGGATATCTGAGTTTCTCTGTCTGAGTTTCCAAACCACTATGCTAAAGCATTGAGATTCCTCCCTGTGTCCTTGACCAATTATCTTACAGTGCGGAGAGGATGTCCCAGGTAGACCCTTCCTTAATGTTGTGGTGTGACCTGGATCCAAGACTTCATAAGTGCTTCTCTCTGTTCCTGACTCAGGACCGACTATTGCCACCCCAGAGCTGTTCTATAAGTTTGAGCAAGGGCCAGAGCCATGGCTAGGCAATGTCCAGGGCCAGAGGAATGTCCTGAGCCACCAACCAGGTAAGTGTGGGTCTGCACAGGAGGACGGGTGCTAGCTGGAGAAAGGGAGCAGAAAGATGGGCACCAGGACTCCTGTCTCATCCTTGGCCTCTCCCTGTTCTCTGCCAACTCACACACGAATGCTGTCCTTCCCCAGCCACCACCTTATCTGAAATATGCACATATACCCCCAACATCGTTCTCCAACCTCTCCATCTCCCTTTATTTTATTTCTTCCTGAGAGTATATGTTGATTTATCTCTATATGCTAAGTTCCATGAAGGCATGACTTTGTCTCATTGACTCCTGTAGTCCCAGTGCTGAGACCAATGCCTGGTGCGCAGTGGTTACACAATAATCACTGAATGAATGAACAGATGTCTGCTAAGTTCTAGGGATTTATCTTGGCTTTTCTCCTCTGAGAAGCCTGTCCTGTTGAGGGGCTGCCTTGGCTAGAGCCAAGCCAGATGAGATCTTGTCCTTGGATGAGATGGTTGAGTGAAGCAGCCCCCACTGTAGGAGAAAAGGGAGGCAGAACGAGCTCTTATAGGAGCCGACTCGCAGGCATCTGCTCTCCCCCGTGATCTGTCTCAGAGGGACCACAGGGAGCCTGAGACTTCAGAGATACTAATTTATTTTGTTTTCCAATGCTTGGCTCTTTTTAAAAAATATTTTATTAATTTATTTGACACAGAGAGAGAAAGAGAGAGAGCAAGAGAGCGTGGGCACAAGCAGGGGGAGCAGCAGGCAGAGGGAGAGGGAGAAGCAGGCTTTCCACCGAGCGGGGAGCCTGACGCGGGGCTCCATCCCAGGACCCTGGGATCATGACCCAAGCCCAAGGCAGATGCTTAACCAGCTCTTAATTTTGACCCGGCTTTCTCTTTATTAGCCACTTTGGCTACAATTGGAGTAAACACTGTTGAGTCCTTGGCCACTGAGCATCTGCACTTAGTTGGTGCATGAGAAATGGCCCTGGAGGAGTTTAAAACCGCCTACCCTGCATTTCAACTAAGGAGTGAATAAAGAAACTTCTAGTTTAGTTTGAGAAAGAAAAATCTTAGTGAGTTCATGAGAGTTGTTGCCTCTTTGGAAGGGCTGTGGTGTGAGAGAGGACTTGTGTTTCTCTGGAGTGCTGAGGTAGCTACCCTGAGTGGAAGAAACTTAAAAGTGGATCGCAGCTTAAGGCAAACTCTGGGGACCAAAACCGTCTACACAGGAGGTAGATTGTACGCTTGCCCCAAACTATGTGAGCAAAGTGCAAATATCTGTCTGGCAGGGGTACCCGAGAGGGGATTCCTGCTGAGGTTGGAGTTGCAGGATTTGGCTTTAATTATCTTCTTTAACCAACATTTTATTAAGTTCAGTGTTCTTACCCGTAAATAAGCTGGAACTCCTGGAGATGGTGCTGCTATCTTAGGTTGCAGAGATGAAACTGCAGAGGTCTCTTTTTGGCCAGGCGTATCAGCCCTTTAAACTTCAAAAAGGGAGAGATGCTTAAAGCTCACTTGATTTTCTTCTGGCTCAGGTGAGGTGGGCCTGGGGAGCTGGGGGTCTGAAAGAAGAGAATTCCAAGTAGAGCCTGGGCCACTCTTGCGTGTGATTTCCAGCTTTCATATTCACTACACCGAGAGGCCTGTGAGGTGCAGTGGCTCTAATTATAGGATTTCAGAGCAAATGCCATCAGTCTCTTTTCTCTAAAGGGAAAAACAAGATGGGCTGCATGGAAGAAAGGGACTCTCGAAGTCCAGCCAGAGAAGCCGGACTGGACCTGCCCCCGCAGAAGAAAGTCTGTCTTTCCCACTTATGCACAGAGCATGGCAACACTGAGGTAGACTGTACAGGAAAAAGCAAAAAACCCTTGAAACCCCGCTCTATCCAGAAGTCTTGGTTTACACAGTTCCCGTGGCTGGTCATGAATGAGGAGCAGACGGCTCTCTTTTGCTCTGCTTGCCGCGAATACCCATCTGTGAGGGACAAACGGTCAAGATTAATAGAAGGTTATACAGGACCATTCAAGGTGGAGACTCTCAAATACCATGCCAAGAGCAAAGCTCACCTGTTCTGCGTCAATGCCTTGGCAGCACGGGACCCCATCTGGGCAGCCCGTTTCCAGAGCATCCGAGAGGAATCTGGAGATGTCCTGGCCAGCCCGAAGCACCTCTTCACGGCAGACTACCCCATATTGTACCCCCCAGGGCCTCTGGGAGCCTATGATAACATGGCTCAGCTCCTGCCCAGCCCAAGAGCTGAACTGGAGGACCCGGGGGGGAGTGGAGCAATTCCTACATTGTATCTAGACTGCATTTCTGAGTTGAGGCAAAAAGAAATTGTTGGTGATGCCCAAAGCTCCTCAAATGGGAACATTTTGTGTGATGACACTGCTGAACCCTGCAGCCAGGTAATGTGTTTGTAATAATTGCTGTGTCTCAAGAGGAAGGATTCTGTACTAGCAACAGCACATGTCACGTGACGATGATGGGAAAATTATGATAGCCATACCCACTGCAACCATTATAATGTTCCAGACCCTAACATGCTTACGGTGCACTAGGCGTTATGTGCTTTACTAGTGTTATCTCATTTATTTATTTATTTAAAGATTTTCTTTCTTTCTTTATTTTAGAGAGAGAGCACGCAGGGGGAGGAGCAGAGGGAGAGAGAGAGAATCTCAAGCAGACTCCACACTGAGCATGGAGCCCCATTCAGGGCTCGATCTCACCACTCTGAGGTCATGACCTGAGCCGAAACCAAGAGTCCGTGCTTAACCAACTGCGCCACCCAGGCGACCTGTGTTATCTCATTTATTTAACACAACAGCCCTATTATTTTCATCTCCTTTCACAGATAACAAAACATAATTAGCGGGACAGAACGTTCCAACTTCTGATATAAAGGAAACCTCTAAGTTTAGGACGATAATCTTTATCCAGAATCCAAAACAGTCACAGAACTCAATAAATAATACGCGACCACGAAACAACCACAGAGCTCTTAAATAATTAATTTCTAAAATGTTTTCAGCTTTAGCTTCAGAATCATGCAGCACTGCTACACACTGCACAATTTCCTCACACACGTTGTTTCATGTAATGTTTTTGATGCCGCTCTGAGGCCGGTGGAGCAACTCTGATAAAGCCTCTTATTGGGAGGGCACAGACCAACAGGGGAACAGAGGTGGCCAGAGCCCCGAGGTGGCCGGAGCCCCCGGCTGGCCCCACCCCTCCACTCCCTGCGCATGCGCAGAGCGGGCCGGAGGCTCTAGCGCTCGCTCGCGGGTACCTTGTAAGTTCTTAGTTCCTCGCAAAGCTGGTCGTAAGGAACCTGTGTGAACTGGAATTTTGAGTAACGAGATCCTTCACCATTTCTCAACTATTTCGTATAAGCAGGATTTTACTACAAACCATTTTGAGTGCCCCTCTGGTATTCCCATGAGAATAGCTCAGCTGTTCCTCTTCCCTCACATCATAAGGGCCCAGCTAAGGTTAGTAAGCTTGAGTTTTTCCAGGAGCTAGAAAAGTGACGAAGCTCATTTCTCTTCATGTTAATGTTCCTTCTACTTTTTAGTATTAGAAGCTAATAAATTGGTCTAACCGTTTATAATGTGCATTCCTTTAGCAATAAGGCATGTGTCAACCGAGTAACTGAATATAGGCATCTTTCGTTCTTCTGCACTGCCACTTCTTCCTTCCTCTCCCAGCAGGCAGTCTTCGCAGGTGCTAGAGGCAGATGGTCACCGTTGTAGGCACAGATGAGTAGAAGACACCCCCTTAGGACTGTGTAGGGCAAGGTGCAGTCATAATGCTCTGCCAGGACCCCTGTTCTTCAGCGCATTTTTATTTCCTCCTAAGAGACCTAGGATCAGACTGAGGCTCGTTTTTTTTTTTTACCTACTAACTCTGGGCCGCACAAATTTGCTTCTTTGACTTTCAGTGGATACGTTAATTCCTCAGAGTTACATCTGGGCCTCTTGGCAAGCCTCCCAAGAGAAATCAGGCTTTGAGAAGGAACCTAAAAGTATCACACTGGGCGTCTGGCATAAGAGGCCTGTTGAGTGACTGCTGCTCTTTGTTGCAGGATCCTTCTGAAGAGGGGCTGTTTGAGGAGGTTCCTGTGGTGTTTGAGGAGCTCCCGGTGGTGTTTGAGGATGTGGCGGTGTATTTCACCCGGGAGGAGTGGGGCATGCTAGTCAAGCGGCAGAAGGAGCTGTACAGAGACGTGATGCGGATGAATTATGAGCTGTTGGCTGCCCTGGGTAAAGATTCACGTAGACCTTTGTTCGCCACCATCGTCTGACATGGGAAACCCACAAGGGCAGCTGTGGCTTGTGGTCATCTTCCCATTTCTGCCCTCTCCCCGTACATAGGCAGAGAGAGATGATATTTTTTGCCCTGCAGAACTCTCTATGCTTTGAGATGCAGTACTTTATCCTCTCTTCATCCATCTCTCCATCCATCATCCACCCTCCACCAAACATCCATTGAATACCTCCTACGTGCTAGGCGAACACAAACGAAGCAGGGTCTCTGCTTTCCGAGGGCTAGCAGGTTTTCTGGAGAGACAGACACTTGAATGAGAAACTCTAAAATAACACTAGCTCTGTAAAAGAAGTTCAGGAAAAGTGCCCTGAGGCTGCTAGAGAAGGGTGGTTTCATTTGGCGGGGCATTGGAGGGAGGGAGCAGGAAAGTCTTTACAGAGTCGGAGGACAGGACAGGTGGACAGGGAGAAGGATGGCCATTGGGACATGACAGGGAGGGACGGGATGGGCAGAGGCCTGGAGGCGCTTCTCCTTCTTCTGTGCCAGGGCTGTTTCCTCGTGCCCAGGGGCCAGCAAGGGTGGGCTTGGCCGAGGTGTCACTAGAGGGGGCACTGGAGAAAGATGAACTTAATAGTGCTTGTTACCTTCTCAGAAGAGTGCTCGCTCTTGCATCTGCCTCTTGGTCTCTTTGCCTCCTGTTTCCGTCACATGCCCCCATACTCAGGAGGCATCAGAAGGGGAAGACAACTTTTCATCTTAGAAAGCTCTTGTTTGCTTACTAGCATATCTGGTTACAGCAGCCGTCCAGAAGAGGCTGCTGTACATGACTTAGGAATACGGCAGCAATCTGCATCGTGACTTCTACAGGATAAGAACCTAGAATATTTGTGATTTCACTGATGTCCTAGCCCTTGGTTTATACCGCCCTTTCATGCACGGATGAAATATGGATTATTTTCTGCACATTCCTGACCTGTATGCTTGTTTTTATCATTGTTCATCATTTTTAAATGGCTCCCCAAACATTCAGGAATGAGGTAAAAACTGATTTCTTTTATGACGATAGAGGTGTTTTCATCATGTCCTCGGCCCAGGGCGCTCGTACAGAGTACGCATTCAAAGTGCATCACTATCCCCAGCACTGTTTAAAAGCACTGAGAATGAAGGGAAATTCATTTTTAAGAAGTACACACCCACTTACAAAAAGTTGGCTGTTCCCTGAAAGGAAAGCACAGTAGTGATGTGCTTTGCCCTGGGGACCCCTGTGGAAAGGGGCAGGTGTCTGGTTTTGACCACAGGGTGTCTCCTGATGCCAGGGCTGGCCATGCTCCATGGAAGTACTCGGTCAATTTCTTTTTAACTTAAGTGAGGAATGGGGAAATCTTCACTCCCTGGGGGAAATAAGGGACAGTTCAGTCTGGGTTACATTCTGTTTGAATGAACAAGTATAATCAGAGGAAGGGTAATTAAGTTTGCTTGAGTGTTGCAGGCAGGAGTCAGGGAAGGCTTTATAGAGAAGGAGGCTGTCCTCGTCAGTCATCTGTGAGCCTAAAACAGGTACAGAAGTCTAGAAACAGAGTTGCGTGTGTGATCCATTTTTGTGACTTTAATTAGGTCTCCAGCGATTATCCTTTAACTGCTGTCTGATTGAGACAGTTTTCATGTGTGAGGTATAAAACTTTAAGGAGCCTTCAGAATATAACTGGGGCCAAACAAAAATGATTTGTATGTTTAAAAATGACCTTTTCAAGGGCATTGAGCTGATCACTGGGATATAAAACAGTATTGAAACAATGCAGGGGCTATTTGGCTTTGGTGAGTGTTTTTTCTCCCACACTTCATCCTCCTGTGACAACCCCTTTAAGAGCTGAGAATCAAATAGTATTTGGTGCTATCTTTCAATTAATTTTTTACAAATAGGACTTCACCTTGGAGTGAACTTAAATTTTGAAAAAGAAAACCCCATCATAATTTTCACAGCCAAGAAAAGTTCGGTTGGCCTTTGAGCAAAATCTGTCCATTTTTAATGTTTCCTATATTTTGTCTTGAAATACTGTGATCTGCTTATCCTGGGTGTTTGGGAAGCTTTTGTGTCTTTTATTCTAACGCCTGGAAATCAGAACAGTGGCTTCTGCCAATCACTGAGTATCTACTGCGTGCGGGTCCTCTGTTGAGTCTCTTGTATATATATCCTCTCTAATCCTTAAACCAAACCTCTCAGGCCGGTAGTAGTAGTATTTGCAGATGAGAAAACAGACCTGGGAATCGCAGCCATCTAGCTGGACCACGGAGAAGCTGAAATGCTTTCTACTGTGTGCGTTGCGCGTGCCTCACCCTCCTTATGCTTCCTGCTTGTGGATGTTTACTGCCAACTGCACTCCCTCTCTTTCCGGTTCAAGATTTGCACTAATTGTGGTGTTAATATAATAATAATAATAATAATAATAATACACCAGGTATGAGATGAGATTATTTAAGACTTCAAACAGTATAAGAATTTTCTGAAAGTCTCCACTCCCATGCCTAGGCCCCCTTGCAGGAGGTTGCTAGTTTGTCCAGCTCTTTCAGACCTTCTGTGCAGGTCACTGTTAGCCTGCCTCCGCGAGGACTGGCTGGAGAAAGGGGACTGCCTCCCCCCCCCCACCCCTACCCCCAGATCAGCTCACATTGCTGCTGCTCAGCTCAGGTGGCGGGGCTTCGGGGCTTCAGGGTCTGACGTAGTGCTGTTGATTTCCTGTTGCTCGAATCCTCTGAGGAAACCCAGCTAATTCCTCCATTGCTCTTGTTAGGGTTTACAACTAGTAGATTTGTCCTTTTAGATTTTATAATTATTTTACCTGTTCTTAAAAAGACAGTCTCAATTTGATGTAGTCAGACTTAGTATTAATTTCTGTCGGGTGTTTGGCACTTAAATTGCATAGACCGAAGCTTTTCAACAGATGGAATGTTTCCAGGGTAGGTGCACTCACCTGTCACACCCTCCTGGGCCTCACCAGCTGTCTTGTCAATAGCACTGAACCTGGAGGGGATGGTCGCTTCGTTTGTGGAGAAAAGAAGACATGTGTGTTTCGTTTTTAATGCTTTCCTATTACAGCCTTTTTTTTTTTTTTTTTTTTTTTTTTTTTTTTTTTTTTTNTTTACGTAGACTTGCTTATTTAGAGCTATTTACTTTATCATTCTATGGAGTTTCTGACTGTTCTTTTATTTCTATACTTTAAATTCTGGCTTTAGACTTTGGTTATATTTGATGACGTCTCTCACTTTCTCCCAGAAGGAAAACTCAATTAGATTCCATTGTTAAGAAACAAATATTTGTCAGAAACAAAAGTAGACATGCCAGTAGAGGGACTTTGTGGAATCCCTTGTTTTTATTAGTAAAAGTGTCATCACCTGCTAAGTGGCAGGTCGTGCACTTGAGGTGGGCGGTGCCTTTCATACAGGTGAGGTCATCAACTACAACTAGACCTCACAGAGCTGGGGCCAGAAGTCACGCCTCTAGGTAGAAACCATAACTGAGTGGGCGGGCCCTCAGTGAGAGATGAGCAAGAGTTCAAATGGCTCACATGATATGTAGGAGGCCACTGCTGGATGGTGGGCCGTATGTGATGGGCTCCAAGTGGGGGCAGTGCAGGAGCTAGGAGAGAACCAAGGCAGGGTGCCAGGGCAGCTCTCTCCCAATGATTCATGGGTATGGCCTGCCAACCTTTGGATGGCAATAGCCTGGAAGAGTTAGACGTCTGTGTGTGTGAGCCAAACCATTTTTATGGACTTTTATGGAATGTGTGTGTGCATGTGTGTGTGTGTGCACGCATGCACACACACACATGCATGCGCTTGCTATGGCTTGCTATGGTTAGGTCCCCTCTGCCATTTTTCCATTACTAAGACTTAGGAAAATCTGCTTGAAATTTCCCTCTGTCTCACTCATTCTGAAGGGAACAAAAAGAAAAGGTTTTTGGCAACACTTTAGCCACAGCTTCCAAGAAGTCCAGTTGGGTACAGAATTCCCGGGGCCAGTGTGGTGGTGGCGGGGCAGGCAGAGGTGCCCGATCCCCAAGGAGGATATAAATGAAGTGCACAGATTCGGGGATATTCAGTCTTCTGTGTTTCCAGTTATTTACAAATATTTCTTCATAATTACTTTTTTAAGATATATAGTTCTAACAAGACTTAAACCAAAAATGACAATACCCTGTCCCACCTTTCTCTGTTGCTGGGTCCTCCTTCCCAGAGGCTCTTAGCTGCTTCCTCTAGTAATGTGCCTCTTGATTTCTAAGAGATATGCACAGACATGATTTTCAAAAGAATGAGCCTCCTAGGGTGCACTCAGAAGACGGCTTTCTTTCCCGTCGCTACTTGTTTGGATCAGCTCTGTGCAGCTTTTTTTCCTTACCCTTTGGGTTGACAGAAGAAAATTCAGGGTGCTCTACTTGATACGAATATCATATTGAGGAAGAAAGGAACTGTTCACGAACAGGGAGTCTTCAAACCCAAAGTGGTGAAGAGCTTGGCTCTCCACATTTAAAGCTCAGTTTATAAAATATGAACAAGGGACTACTTTGGGTTTGTTTGGTTTTTTTAAGAATTGTAATTGGTTACTAGAAATGTACATTCTTTTTAGGGTGGTAGCACTGTGCAAGTTTTCTTGCACGTAGCAGCTGGCTTGGAAGCTGTAGTCAGGGCGTACTGTCCTGAAGAAAGTGTAGGTTTTAAGGCCAGCATCCCCATGTAGGCGAAATGACGGCTGTTTAAGATTTGATTGTGTGATTATGAGTGTTTGGCCTGCGGCTCTATTCAAACTGTGGCCTCCATTCTGGCTTCTCTTTAGCAGGTGAAATCAGTTGCCACACAATAAATTATCACAAATCCAGTGGCTAAATGTTTGACTCGTTTATTATCTCACAGTTCTTTCTGGTGGTCAGAAGTCCAGATGGGCTCAGCTGGGTTCTCTGCTTAGGGTCTCGTGTGGCCAAAGTCAGGGTGTCCCTCAGACTGGCCTCTTACAAAGAGGCTCTGGGAAGAAATCACTGCCAACCGCACTCAGGTCATTGGCAGAATTCAGTTCCTTTCGGTTGTAGGACTGAGGTCCCCGTTTGCTTGCTGGCTTTCCACCAGGGATCATTCTCAGCTCCTACAGGCTGCTCTCACATCCCCCCAACTCGGCCTTCTCCATCCTCAGGCCAGCAGCCATGTGTCGAATCCTGCTGGTTCTTTGAAGATCCAACTGGCCCTGCTTTTAAAGGGCTGATGTGGTCAGGTGAAGTCACCCAGAGAGCCTCTCTTTCGCCATGTCCATGTAACATCTCAGAATCATGGCTGTGGTGTCAGGTCACAGGTTCTAACCAGACTGCAAGGGGCAGGGGTGAGGAGGGCCCGGGTCACAGGAGCTCATGTCAGAATTCTGCGTACCCCAGAAGAGAATGTCCTTTTTCTTGAGTGATATGGTCAGGAGTACTTAGGGATAAAGGGGGTATGAAAACAATTTCGTCTCAATGGTTTAGAAAAATACTGCATCTATATTATGTATGTATTATTCATACACACATACAGAGGAGAGGAGGGAGGAAGGGGAGGGCACATGAACGCATGAGCATGATACAGCAAATGGGACAAAATGTAAATGATTGGAGTTCCTCATTATTGAAACTTAAAAAAATTTTTTTTAATTTTTTATTATTGAAAAAATTTTTAAAAGATTTTTATTTATTTATTTAACAGAGAGAGAGAGAGAGAAAGAGAGCACAATCAGGGGGAGGGGCAGAGGCAGAGGGAGAAGCAGGCTCCCCGCAGATTAGGGAACCCGATGCGGGGCTGCATCCCAGGACCCTGGGATCATGACCTGAGCCGAAGGCAGACCCTTAAGCGACTGAGCTACCCAGGCGCCCTATTGAAACTTTTTAGTAAGTTTTAAATGCTACAAAAATGTACACCCTCCCCCCAAATTCGGAAACAAAAGTGTAGTCTTTGTGTAGCAGTCAAAAATCGGGACTTCACATCGGAATCTGGGGATGTACTGTATGGTGATTAACATAATATAATAAAATAAAATTAAAAAAAAAATCGGGACTTCAGCTAAATCTGAAGTTTCTCGCCTCTCCTACCTCACCCTGGCCCAGGTGTGGAGTCTGGAATGCCGAGGTAAGAAGGTGGGAGTTCTCCTCCTCCGCCCCTCTGCCCCCGGCTAGTTCCAGGACTTCTGCTGTGTCCTCACTGGTAACAGTGGTGGGTGAGTGGGGAGGAGAGGTACGACAAGGGTTTGACCTGGAAAGCTGATTCTCTGGGTGAGTGTGGGTTCTCCGTTCCCCCACCATCGCTCACTGCGGTCCCCTCCACACCAGTGACCGTCTGCTTTGGCAGTCAGCCCCATGTGGGCTCATTCTTGGGCTGCCAACAGACAGTCAGGGGCAGAGTCCCTTGAAGTGATTCCGGGCTTCTCTTTCCCTCAAGGTCCATGTCTGGACCACAGAAAACATATCCTTTGCTCCGACAGACCCTGGGAATGTAGGCTGTTCCCAACATGGCCACCATGAAGGAGCCCATCAGTCAGATTCTGCCTTTAGTCTTCTTTTTTTTTTTTTAAAGATTTCATTTATTTATTCGACAGAGATAGAGACAGCCAGCGAGAGAGGGAACACAAGCAGGGCGAGTGGGAGAGGAGGAAGGAGGCTCACAGCGGAAGAGCCTGATGTGGGGCTCAATCCCATAACGCCGGGATCACGCCCTGAGCTGAAGGCAGACGCTTAACCGCTGTGCCACCCAGGCGCCCCCTGCCTTTTGTCTTCTGCAGGCCTGGATTCATGAGGAGCCCCAAAGCCCAGGGATAAAGGTCAGGATATCATTCCCATTAGGCTTAAGGTCCCGGGAAAGCAGCCCATGCCACCGCTTCCATAATGTGGGGGGCTCACAATACACTTGACATCTCTTTCCAGAAACTTCTCTCATATCCAGCTTCCTGACCTCTTCACTCCCAGTGCTCCGACTCCCTTGTGTTGAGAGCTGGGTCACAGCCCCGTGTTTTGGCCACCCTCTTTTTCAAGTCAGGCCTTGGTGGTCTAGCTTTGGGATGGAGGATAGTTGGCTCCTATCTTTTTGGACCTTGAGCCGAAACAGGCAGGCAGACTTACACTTTAATTTCCTGTTGCATATGTTTATTGCTATTCCTGATTTGTTGATTTTACATTGATATTCTTTCTTTTTTTTTTTTTAAAGATTTTATTTATTTATTTGACTGAGATAGAGACAGCCAGCGAGAGAGGGAACACAAACAGGGGGAGTGGGAGAAGAAGAAGCGGGCTCATAGCAGAGAAGCCTGATGTGGGGCTCAATCCCATAACGCCGGGATCACGCCCTGAGCCGAAGGCAAACGCTTAACCGCTGTGCCACCCAGGTGCCCCTGATATTCTTTCTTGATTCCTACCATGGAAGATGAAGATCCAGCCTTCTTCCGTCACCCTGGGCCCCCACTCTGTCCCTCCACCCTCTCAGAACAAGGACATCACACTTTCTTGATTAATTCAATGTAGATTGTTTGCCTAATTATGGTTACGTATTATTTCTGATCAAAGTGACATATTATGATGATTTTGTTTTTGTTGCAGGATGTTCCCCCCCGTTGAACTGAAATATTTTCTTATTTATTATTTTGCTAGTTTTCTGTCCTCTCAACAATTCTTTTCCAGCTCTTCCGGGGAATTATAAAACTCCTCTGAAGAGTCTTTTCCCCATGGTCAGGCATCCCGTGACGGATCAATTTCACTCTTTTCTGGGGACGTCTGTTATCAGGCCTTCCTGCTCTGTCTAAACTGGTTATTCTTTAGGCCTGCACAGCTGTGGTCTCATGCTTTCCTTTGTCCCACTCCCGTCCCCTGGCTCTATGTCTTCTTTCAGGTTTATATCTTGATTTCGTTGGAGCTCATCTTCCAGTAACTTCCTAAGAAAGGGTGCATGGGAGGACATGCCTTATTCTGCCCTTACAATTGGAAGCCTGGTAGGACATAGAATTCTAGGTTGGAAATAATTTTCCTCAGTATTTTGAAAGCATTACCTTTGGGTTTTACTGGTGCTGAGGAGAAGTCTAAATGCTTTTTTATAACTAAATCTTTGAATACAGCCTGTTTTTTCTACTATGAAGGGCTTTAAGATCTAGTCCAGTGTTCTGAAGTGTTTAATATCAGTGATTTTTCACTTCTTGTCCTGGGCATCTGGTGCTTCCCTTCCATTTGAAAACTCACCTTTTCCAGTTTGGGGAAGTATTCTTTTTTTTTTTTTTAGATTTTATTTATTTATTTGACAGAGATAGAGACAGCCTGCGAGAGAGGGAACACAAGCAGGGGGAGTGGGAGAGGAAGAAGCAGGCTCATAGCAGAGGAGCCTGATGTGGGGCTCGATCCCATAACGCCGGGACCACGCCCTGAGCCGAAGGCAGACGCCCAACCGCTGTGCCACCCAGGAGCCCCTGGGGAAGTATTCTTGTACAATTTCTTCCTATCGATTTTTCTTTCTTCAAGAAAGTCCTATTTGTTAGATATTGGACTTCCTCGGTTGAGCCTCTGGTTCTATTTTATTTTTTTCTTCTTCTATTTTCTGCTTCTATCTTTTTCGTTCTACTTTCTTGGAGATTTTCTCAAGTTTATTTTCTAACAAGTCTGTTGAATGTTTTAATTTCTATCATATTTTTTTAAGATTGTATTTATTTACTTGAGAGAGAGAGAGCACACTGGGGAAGGAGCAGAGGGAGAGGAAGAGGGAGATAATCTCTAGCAGACTCTGCTGAGTGCACAGCCCCACATGGGACTTGATCCCACGACCCCGAGATCACAACCTGAGCCAAAAAAAAGTCGGAAGCCTAACCGACTGAGCCACCCAGGTGCCCCTCTTCTTATCTTATTTTTAATCTCAAAGCCCCTGTTGGTCCTTTTGCAGATAACTTTCACGACTTTTCTCTCTGGGAACACGAATTCTGGTGTTTTTGAGTTCTGCTTTTTCCCTGTAGTTTCTGTAGTTCCTCCGATCCCTTTCCCTACTGGTTTCATGTTAGAGGCTTATCTTCATTCAGGTTTAAGAGTAAAGCCTTGAGAAACCTGGCTGGCAGCTCTGCGTGGTGTCTAGGGCTCATCACAGGGTAGCTTTCTCCGCCGGTCTCACTGAAGAGCCTGCAGAAGTCAGTGTCTCGTAGGCCTTTGGGGCAGGAGAGGATGGGAAGGGGCAATTCTGTTTCTCCAAAGGAGACTCGCCCCAGCGGCCGAGCCTGTGTCCTTGGAGTTGAGTAGCGCACCTTTCAGAACACAGACTTTCTTCATCACTGCAGCCCTTCTCCTTCCTCTTCCACTCTCCCCACTCTCCCCGGGTCTGGAACATTCCTGGTTCAGTTTTTCTGAGAACTAAATCTCCATTCTCCTCCTCGGGTGAGGGTGGGTGAGGGTGGGTGAGGGTGGCAGGTTCTCAGGTTTCCTGGAGTAGGTGGGAGTCCCCAGGCTCCCTGCAGACTGGGCGCCCGCCCTTTCCCGCCTGTTCCTTACCCACCACCTTCTGCCGCTCCTGGTGCTTGCAGTCCCGGAGTCTTTGGGGGCTTCTGCAGTCGGACTTGCTTCTTTCTCCTTGCTGCCCCCTTTGCCAGCATTTGCTGTTAAGCTCTGTTCATTCTCTTTTATCTCCTGCTTCCAAAAATGTATTAACATTTCTTTGTATTGGCCCTCATCTTAGAGATGTTTGAAGAAGGGTATGTGTTCAGTCTACCACACTTTAATAATTATTTAATTATATTTTTATTAGTGGTAAATATATGGATGCACACACACACATATAACAAATATAAATATATACATGGATTCAAGTGATCCAAAAGACGCAGGGCGACAATAATGACCATGGTCCCAGAAGCACCCACGGTTAGCTGTTCCCGTACCTCCCACAGAAGGTTCATGCGCACAGTCACACGCTTACCAGAGAATATAAGTAGACATTGATGGACTTTATTTTAAATCAAGAAAGCAATTTCTTTTCATACCCCTGCGAATATTCATATCTTAAATAAAGGGCAGTGCTTAACCCAAAGGCATGAATCTCTTCTAGTCGGATTGAAGGTTCCACGGCAGGTGGCGGACATTTTTAAGGGGCCTTTCAAGTCTCGTGTGGCTCTCTTCATCATCCCTGCCCTCTCCTCCTGTTGCACCCCGTGTCCCCCCCCATGTCCACCTCCCTCCAGATGCACTCAGCTGACTCCTGGCTCCCGTGGCTGGCCTGCGGAGCTAAGGACGTTATTTATTCTGGCTAAGGGGTGCACCTGAATCTGACTGCCTCTTGGGTTTTAGGAGTAGATTAGCACACAAGATGGGAATATTTTCATCGTGGCCCTGGCTGAATAGACTTTATGAAGAGATAAGGCTGAACTGAACATTTCCGTTTCCACGAATAGCTTCGGGCAGGCTATCTGATTTGATGGTCCATAGCAGTGACCTCAGTGTGACTCTCCGTCCCTGCAACAGGGCCTGCTGCTGCCAAGCCAGACTTGATCTCAAAACTGGAACGTCGAGCTGCACCCTGGATCAAGGACCCAAACAGGCCGAAGTGGGGGAAAGGTCGTCCTCTAGGTGAGTGTTGACCTACTGAGTTTTGAAGGGCACATCCCGTCGCCCGTGTGGCCGTGGCAAGTCATCCAGTGTCCATTTGGCCATCCTGGTGCTGCTCCTGTTGTGACCCGGGCCTTGTATCAGGCTCTGCTGGACAAAGAGGAATAAGAAACTAACTCTGCCCTCCGAGTGTCAAATGGGGAAACAGGGACAGTATGGGCAAAAGGAGCCCCTTTGATGAGCAGAAGTGCTAATGGGACCCGTGGCGGAGCTGACAGGGGAGGTGTGCGGGAGGCCCTGGTTGTGAGGAGCTGTGGGACCCACGGGCCTGTGAGCCACCCTTCTTCCCTCCTCTTCCGGTTTCCAGTGGAAGCACCACTGGTCTGTGAGAGCCCGCTGTTTTGTGTATCTCAGTCAGGGGCTTACTGGCTGGTAGCTGCAGTGTAGACTGCTCTACCTCCCTTCTTTCCAAGGCTCAGAAGAAGACTTACAGATGTTTAACCTCATTTCCTTGTGCTGCCTCGAAAGAGGATTAAAGTCACCTGTTTATCTAATAGCATCTATGGCCAAAGTGGCTAATTAAGCTTATTAGCAGCTGATGTCACATGATCCCAGGGTAGCTGTGTGGATAGAGACGGGGAGCCCTCAAGGATTAGCACACATCTCTTCGGGAGCAAGCTAACTTGCATAGATAATAATGGGAAAGGGTTTAAAGAGAAATCACTAATGATCTCTAGAAAGGTGGGCCACATTCAACTCCGCTTTGCATAAGGGATGCTCAGTAAATTGGGATGCCTTAACTGATGGGCGACTGCAGAGTTCTGGGCAGCAAAACCAAGCTCATTTTTATTTGTTCCAAAGGGAAGGAGAAGCTGGTGGCCATAAGAGAGTCAGACACACAAGCCTTGGCTATGGGATCTGCAGTGCTTCCAGATCCTTCTACGGAGACCTGTAGCCCCTACTGTAATTCCAGCCTCTGTGAAGTCGAAGTAGATGGCCCTAGGAAAATCAAGAGGACTTACAGACCCCGTTCCATTCAGAGGTCATGGTTTGGGCAGTTCCCATGGTTAGTAATTGACCCAAAGGAGACCAAGCTCTTCTGCTCAGCTTGCAAAGAAAGACCGAGTCTCCACGACAAATCGTCCCGGTTAGTGCGAGGTTACACGGGGCCTTTTAAAGTGGAGACTTTAAAATACCACGAGGTCAGCAAAGCACACAAGCTGTGTGTCAACACTGCTGAGATGAAGGAAGACGCCCCTGCAGCTGCCCTGGTCCCAGAGATCTCCAGCGACCTGATGGCGAACATGGAGCACTTCTTCAACGCCGCCTACGCCATCGCGTACCACTCGAGGCCTCTGAATGACTTTGAGAAGATCCTGCAACTCCTCCAAAGCACCGGGACCGTGATTTTGGGCAAGTACCGAAATCGCACCGCGTGCACTCAGTTCATCAAGTACATCTCGGAGACTCTGAAGAAGGAGATCCTCGAGGATGTCCGGAGCTCCCCCTGTGCGAGCGTGCTGCTGGACAGCTCCACAGACGCCGCGGACCAGTCCTGTGTGGGGATTTACCTCCGCTACTTTAAGGGGACGGAGGTGAAAGAGTCGTACATCACTTTGGCCCCTCTCTACAGTGAGACGGTCGATGGCTACTTTGAGACCATCGTCTCTGCGCTGGATGAACTGGACATCCCCTTCCGGAAGCCCGGCTGGGTGGTGGGCCTGGGAACCGACGGCTCCGCCATGCTAAGCTGCAGAGGAGGCCTCGTGGAAAAGTTCCAAGAGGTCATCCCCGGGCTGCTGCCCGTCCACTGTGTCGCCCACCGGCTGCACCTGGCTGTGGTAGACGCGTGTGGGGGCATCGATCTGGTGAAGAAGTGTGACAGGCACATTCGAACGGTCTTCAAGTTTTATCAGTCCTCCAACAAGAGGCTGAATGAGCTGCAGGAAGGCGCGGCTCCCCTGGAGCAGGAGATCATCCGCCTCAAGGACCTGAACGCCGTCAGGTGGGTGGCCAGCAAGAGGCGCACGCTGAACGCGCTCCTCGTGAGCTGGCCGGGCCTGGCTCGGCACCTCCAGGGCGTGGCGGAAGCGGGCGGCCAGACCGCGCACCGGGCCAGAGGCGTGCTGAAGCTGACGAAGAGCTTCCGTTTCGTCAAGTTCTGCCACTTCCTTGTGGACTTCCTGAGCATCTACAGGCCTCTGTCTGAGGTGTGCCAGAAGGAGATCGTGCCGATCACAGAGGTGAACGCCGCGCTGGGACGGGCCTACGGAGCCCTGGAGACCCTCCGTCACCAAGCGGGGCCCAAAGAGGCGGAGTTCAACGCCGGCTTCCGGGACGGGCGGCTGCACGGCATCTGCCTGGACAGAGTGGAGCTGGCGGAACAGCGCTTCCGGGCCGACCGGGAAAGGATGATCCTGACGGGCGTCGAGTACCTCCGGCAGCGGTTTGACTCGGCCCGGCCCCCGCAGCTCAAGAACATGGAGGTGTTTGACACCGTGGCCTGGCCCAGTGGGATTGAACTGGCCGGCTTCGGGAACGAGGATATTCTTGCCCTCGCCAGACACTTCGCGCTCTCTCTCCCCGCAGGCTACAGCGAGGCCGCGCTCCTGGAGGAGTGGCTGGGCCTGAAAGCCGTCGGCAGGAACCTCCCGTTCTCCCTGCTGTGTAAGAACGCCCTGGCCCAGCACTACCGCTTCCCCCTGCTCAGCAGGCTCGTGGCGGTGGTGGTCTGCGTGCCCGTCTCCACCTCCTGCTGTGAGCGGGGCTTCAGTGCCATGAACCGGATCAGGACCGAGGAGAGGACCAAGCTCTCCAACGAGGTGATCAACATGCTCATGATGACAGCGGTGAACGGGGTGGCGGTCACGGAGTATGACCCCCAGCCTGCCATCCAGCACTGGTACCTGACCTCCTCGGGCCGGCGGTTCAGCCATGTCTACGCGTGCGCCCAAGTGCCGCCCCGCTCCCAGGCCCGTAAGTACACGAGACAGAGTCCCCGGGCATGGGACAGCAAAGGAAGACAGTCTTCTCTTCCCAATCCCATGCTGACCTTGAAGTCTGGGAGAGTCTGGCGATGGCAGCCATCACCAAAGTCTTGGTCTCGGGTATCCCCAGTGGGTGCTCGAGATGTGACACGTACCCTCAAGGAGCTTCTGATCCAGCGAGGGAGGCAGGACACACACACGCACGCACACGCACACGGGCACACACACACACAGTGCAGGCAGCAGGGCATAGTGCTAGGAGCATGAATTTTCAGAGCCAGTCTGCCCAGGCTCAGATTCTGGCTCTGCTAACTAGTGTGTGATCTCGGGCCAGTTCATCTCGTTGTGCTTTGGTTTTTCTGTGGCAAAGGGCACAGCATCTGGCACGTGATGCCAGTGGCACTCTGTAAAGGTCCAGCCCACGGCTGGAAGTAACCAGAGCACAAGACAAGCTAGGGCAGGGACAGCACATTCTCCGTGGGCCTGGGTAGACTCTTTCGGGAGGGAAGAGGTCAGTGCAGGTCAGAGGGGCCACATAGAAGGTGCTAGGTGGAGGAGAGGGTTGGGGCATGCGGGTGGGGAGGCATCTGTGCGGAGCACAGCCTCACAGTCCCCTTGGAACGCTGGGCTGGAGGGCTGGAGTAGGGGCGGGGCTGGAGGGGAAGTTAGGTTACGTGGCAGGTGAGTTACTAAGTCTTTGGCAAGACATTTTCCTCTTTTCAAGTTGTCGCTGAAAACCAAAGAGGTTCTCCAGGCTGATCACGTACTTCCCAGTGACAGCAGCGAAGTTTCTTCCTTGACATCTTTGTATTGCTGGTCTTCTTCCAGTGCCTGTGCTCTCGTGGGCGACCTGCCGCCTGGGCTGTGCTCAGCAGTGGCTCCGTAGGAAGCAGGGTGGCCCCGGACCCATTGCTGGGCCGGGCGGGGGTGGGGGGGATGGAATTGGAGAGGAGCGACAGGGAGGCCGAGGTGGGGAGCCAGGAGGTGCATCCTTCGCCCACACATTTGCTGCGGGAGCTGCTCCCCATGTCCGGCCCTGTGGGGGTGAGGGAGAAAGACGCTCTCAGGTGCGTTCTCATCGGGGCAGTGGGGCTGGTACGTCTGAAGCAACGAGAGGACACCACCTGATTTGCTATGATAAGGCCGTCCTTCCCAGGCAGGGTTGTCAACATCTGCACTGTCGCCACTGAGGGCCGGATCATTCCTGTTGTGAGGCCCGGCCTGTATGTCGTAGGGTCCTCGGCATCCTTGACCTGTACCCCTTACATACTCACTGGGTCCCCCTAGCACTCACCCAGCTGTAGCGATCATAAGTGTCTCTAGGCATTGCCCCCTGTCCCCTGGAGGGCAGAGTCGCCCCAGATGAGACCCGCGCCCCAGGATGAGAGAAGACCAGAGCAGGACTAGATCCAACCTGCCGAGAGCAGCCCCCCGCCCGTCTTGTCTGTTCTGTGTGCCTTCCTCACCAAGCATACCTTGGGATGCAGTTGGACATGGGAAGGGGATCATCATCCAGTCTGTTTTCCCCTTCGTGTAATTGTGGGTTCTCTTTCCTCTCGCACAAGGAGCGGGGCTCAGGAAGGAGAAGATGGGGGCGCTCTATATGGAGGAGGCCGTAACCCAGAAGCCACCCGTTCTATCCTACAGGGAGCCAGCAGAGATCCTAAAGGACTGCATCATGGACACTCCCGACAGACTCCTGTATCCCCATACCAGCCAAGAAGCCCCTGAGCTGTCCTGATTGAGAGCTCACTAGGGATCGCCTTGAAGACCCCCCTGCTGTCCTGCCTCTTGGAATCATGGTGACAGGCTGTCCGCAGAATCTCGGCTGCCCTAGAATCTTCATCTGCGGGGACTCTCTAAGCATCAGGAAGTGGGCAGTGACAAGAGAGTTAAGCCCACCTCCCAGAGTGGCAGGGTAATCAGGAGCACAAGCCTGTTTACCAAGGCCCCTCCCTAAGCAGCGGTGACCTCACAGCACTGAGACAGGCAGGCAGGGTCCTATCTCAAACTCATCTTTAAGGTGCTTCAGGAAGTGATCCTATCAGGAAGGATTTCACCCCATGCTCTGGTAGCAAGAGGACTTCTCTGCTGTGGGAGAGACTGTTGGGGGGAGGAGCTTCAAGGAGCATTCCAGCCCCCTGGGTGGTTGGGGAGCATTCCAGGGAGGCTGCCCACAGCCGCAGTGGCATAGAGGAGGCGCCTGGTGAGGGACGGAGGATGACCAGGCTCTGGGGACAACTGGCCTGGCTCTGGGATCTATCACCGTGGCTCCATGGCAGACACAGGGAAGCTTCAAACAGGAGAATCGCAGCAGAGAATTTCCCTACCTCTCCCCAGGGCCTCCCTTAGGATGAGGCCAGCAACACCCTCTACACAAAGCACTCGAGAGGCCATCGTCCTGTGGCCCTGGGAAGGTGGAGGAGTGTCTTTCCAGGAGGGCGCCTGCTGCTTCTCACCGTGGCAGCACTTCTGTGTGGCTGTGCCAGTGCTGGACGTGAGCCCGGGTGGACTCGTCCAGGCTTGCCCTGCGGAGGCTTGGGACCCAGCGCCAGCTCTGCTGCAGGCAGAGGTTCAACCATAAACCCTTCCTCTTTTCTGTGCCTCAATTTCCCTCTCCATGACATGCAGCAGAGAATTCAAGTGCCTGCTGGCTCCTGGTCTGCTGCAGGATGGACAGCGCCTCCAGCTCCCTGAGAAACAGACGTCAGGCGGCACAGAGTGGACTTAGCTGCCTCCGGCCCTTGTTCTTGTCCCTTGTCACCGACGTCCTCACTGTGGGAAGAGGTGCTCCCTAAGTGTGCCACTCTTCCCGAAGTTGCTCTGAGACCCAGCTGGGGAATCACTAGGGGTGCTTGTTAAATGTGCCCCCCCCATACCTGCCTGATCAGAGCCACGGGACTGGGCTCAGGGGTGGGCCGTTGTCCGCAGGATCCTCCAGGAACTTTGTGAACCCACTCAAACTTGAGGACCCCACCCCACCTCCCCTGCCTCCTGGAAGTAAAGCACTTTCCCCTCCAGGGCAGCTTTATTTTGACAGGTTCCTAGGCTGCCTATCTGGTGGGGATGATGTGGGGCCTAGGTCCCGCCTTCCTGACCATGGGTGGGAAATGGGGAGGTTAGAGGGAAGGGCTTCTTTGCTCCCTGCCTTTTGCGTTTTAGACAGGCATGAAGTGGTGCTGCGTCCCAGCCTTGCACCTGGGGTCCCCACCCTGTGATGCAAGTACAAGTTGTCTGGCCCTCAGCCAGCAGTCTGTCCTCTTCCCAGTCCTGGGGGGTGGGGTGCTGGGATCCTGTATCCCCCGGTTCCCGTTGTATCCGTTGTATCCGATTCTCCCTTCCTGCCACCCACCCTTAGCACTTAGTCTTAGTGCCGTCACCTTCCTGTTTTCTTCAGCTGCAGGCCAGGAATTCACTCTCACTCTCTGCCTTTTATTTAGCCTGTGGAAATGTCTCTCCCAGCCCCGGGGTCTGGGCTCTGAGGTATAGCTTGCAGCTACAGCTCTGGCAGCATGTGGAGGTGGGAGCCCAGGCCTCCCTCCCCCATTCATATAAAGTTCTATGGGGAGTTAGGAGTCGGCCTGAGGCTAGGTGTTGCGGGTGTGAATTGGTGGGATGGAAGAGAGAAAGACCCTTCAAAGTGGGGGTTGTCACCCCCCCACCCTATTCCTAGATTCCAAATTGAGGTGACTTTCTGGCATGCCTCCTCCCCATGGCCTCTTCCATTCTTTAAGAACCCTCAGAGCATGAGGCCAGTCCCTCAAGCAGTGATGTGTGTGAGTTCCGCACACACAATTCCCTGTGCCGCTCTAGGCACGGAGGTGGAGGCCGGGTAGGGAAGCATCCAGCTTCCATATCCATGTACTGAGGAAGCCTCCAATGCCAGCTTTTGAGAAGATCAGACCCCTTAGAGGGGCGACTGAAAATGCTGTTTATCATAGAGATTTGCACTATCCACGTTTCTCTTGGGGCGCAGGCACACTAGCTAATGGCAAAGGGGACTACCCACTTTTTTGTGCAGGACCCAGGGCTGACACACGGTGAGCGCCCTTACCGGAGATTATTACCCAGCCTGAACTCTGTTTTGTTTGAAGACACTCGCTGCGTTTCAAATCCAGGGCCTGGAGATACCCTTGTTGGAGAGCCGTCCTGTTTTTGCCTCACAAACAAGCTGAAGGGCACAGGGAATAGAAGGAGCAAGCCTTTGGCCAGAGTCTTGGCTACGTCTCCACCCTCCTTCCCTTCCTGTAATCTTCATTAGCATCTCCACGTTCTGATCCCGGCATTCCCCCCATCCCTACTCCCACCTCATAACTGCTGCCCACAGGGTCTGACGTTCTGAGCTAACCGGCATTATAACCGATGGTTTGATTCCAGGTGCCGTAGAGACAAGGCGGGAGGGAAGTACCTCAGCCCGCTGTCCTCGCCAGACATCTTAGACAGTGTAACCCACTCCAGACCTTTTGCTTCTCTCTCAAGCCCATGTGGAGTTCCTAGGGTGCTAAGTATTTGGCAAGACGGTGTGAAGATTGGCCAATTGCCTCGTGCAGGTGTCTGTCAGCCAAGGATACTCAGGGTGATTGGCAAGGGGATGTCCTCTCCTCTTCCGCTTTCAAAGATGTGCAAATGAGGTTTATAAACCATGTTTGATTCTCAGCCTTTTGCTACCTGAATAAAGCAGAGTTTATTTCGGCATACGCCTCTGTCCTGTAAATCCCGGGGGTCAAAGCGAACTAAATCGGGCGGCTCGAAAGCCCGCCCCCGCCGGAGTGACGCGCTCGCGCCTGCGCGGGGGCGACTGTGCGCGCTCCCCCGGGCCGCCCGGTCCTGCTGCGCATGCTCGGCGCCCACTGCCCACCAGCGACCCCCGGCGCTCCCGAGCGTCTGCAGTTCGGCCCTGCACCCTAGCCTGGGCATCCCGCCTGCAGCCATGACGGCTCATTCCTTCGCCCTCCCGGTCATCATCTTCACCACGTTCTGGGGCCTCATCGGCATCGCCGGGCCCTGGTTCGTGCCGAAAGGACCCAACCGCGGGTAAGGATGGCGCGCGGGCCCGGCCTCCCTGCGGACCCCTCCCCGGGCGGCGGGCGGCGCGGCGCGGNCAGGGAGGCCCCCCTAGCCCCGGTGGAGCGCGTCCCCGGGTGCGGGCGCGCCGCCGCCAGAACGGCCCCGCAGCAACAGGCTGGCGGCGGGGCGGCGGGCGGCGGGCGGCGGTGCAGCGAGCCCTGGGCCGAGGCACGCCCCGCGCCGCACTCCTGCTTGTCGGCACTGGCCGCGTTCATCTCGGAACAGGCAGGCGGTCGGGGCCGAAGGGCAGAGCCTGTGGTGCTTTAGAAAGGTGGCGAGCCCACTGACACCGGAGGCAGTTAAGGGTCCCCCCACCTCCAGCCAGTGAAGCCAGAGGCCATGGCCGGCGCCTAATGGGGTTTATGCACCCCTCACCAGCAGTGACCTTGAGCGAATGTTACCGCTTCAAGCCTCACTTTCTTCATAGGTAAAATGTGGATGATGCTGATAACTGCTTTTAAGGCTGCTGTGGGGGTTACCCGAGATAACGCTTGTAAAACTCCTACCAGCGCACGGCGCATATTATGTATTGAATAATTTTTAGCTGGTATTGGTTTTTGAAGGGCCCCTGGCAGATCTCTGCATCTGTTGCACCATTTAGCGGTGTCTGCCTCATACTATCCTCAGTTACGAAGTGCGCTCTCCTCTTGATTACAAGTTCCTCTGGGTGGAAGATCTTCACTGTAGACCTCCACGCCCAGCACGGGACTAGCCCTCAAGGCTTAGTAATGTTCAAAGAATGGATCGAGTGTAATTTCCCTGGCACTGACTTTCAGGTGCTTTAGAACAGGGGTCCTGGGGCCTGGCTTGGATTAGGTTTAGCTTTGGCTGGAGGCTGCTCGGACGTATGGGAGCGGTCCCTGTTCTTCAAGATCTGCAGGGCCGGGGTCCCACAGCATCACTTTGTGAACCATTTTTTAGTGTCTCACCTCTCCTGCAGACCCTGACAGTTTTGTCTAACTGAAGTCTCTCTTGCTGCATTTTAAGCTTCTGTCTCCAGTCCTCTTTGTGTGGACACTGGTAGCTAGTCCCTGCTCCCTTTGTAACACTCACACTGCCTCAGAAGTGGCTTGTGGTCTCCTTGCCTCTTGCCAGCTTCTGTTTTCCATCCCCTTCCCCAGTGAAGTTTGCATTCCAGAGACACTCCACGGTGGGTTGCAGCAGATGCAGCTGGGGCTGGGAGTGGCGCTGCATTAAGATGGGGAAAGAGTGGGTGTGGACAAGGGAGGTGAAGGGAGTTCGGAACACAACTTAGATATGGGCAAGGTGGGTTTCCCCCTGGGGTGACCCTTAGAGTTTTTATCTTCCATCTTGCAATTCTCACCCTGAATAGAACTCGGCCTCCTGTGCTCATTTGGCCTCAGGAAGGCCGGCAGGAAAGGGGCCGACACCAGGAGCTCTTTCTCTGGCCCTGGCCAGGCCTTCGGAGGGTGCTGGTTCCACCCATCCTGACCTGACACCCTCTTCCGTTGCAGAGTGATCATCACCATGCTGGTAGCCACCGCGGTCTGCTGTTACCTCTTGTAAGTACTGCCTCCCGTCTCAAAATCCCCTCCTCTCCCCAGCCCTGCTCTCCCCTCTGCCCTGGTGGTCACAGATTCCACTTTTGAAAGGCTGAGTCTATAAAGCCTAGGAGAGAAGGCGGTTCAAGATGGCAGAGAGAGCGATGGGCTGGAAATCGTGGACTCTGGGGTCTGCTTCCAAACAGGTCACCTGAACAGGCTTTGTCCCATCCAAGGGTTGCGGTGAAGTGAATGCAGTGGGCCGGCTCAGTCCAGGCATCAGAATCTCCTGGAGAGATCGTAAAATGCAGCTTTTAGGGCCACGCCCTAGACCCACTCAATCACAGTTTTTCAAGGGCTGCACTTAGGAGTTCATATATTTAATACGTGCTCCTGGGTGTCTGATACGGCTGGCTTTGAACCACCAGCTGGGCAGAGTCTTCAAACTTAGGACGGGGGCCCTGGGGATATCAAAGAAGAGTTCCAGGGGATTCAAGGACCTGGACAGGGTGAGGGAGTCAATGTCCAGGTCCCAAATGTCCAGATGTTCTCTTCCTAAAACTGCCATTCACCATAGCCCCTGCCCCGTTACGAAAAAAGACACCCCCCCTTCCACCCCCAGTCCTTTCACATCTCCTTGCTCCATGTTTTAATCATCCTGCCTGCCAAACCAGGGAATAAGTCCAAGTTCTGGTTTTGAGGGAAGCCTCTCCCATGAGCAGTCAAGCCACGAAGCCTGTATGGCTTCCCATCATCCTGGGTCCCATACACTCTTTTTATGGCTTATGCTTGGCATCGTTGGGGTGTTTGGAATTCGGAAGAGTCCAAATAGGACAGGTAACGGTGATGAGCTACTGATTGTTTAGAAGGTGACAGATCGCTTTAAAAGTAACTGGAATAACACATCGATAAATAAAAGTGACTGGAATATTTCTCAAGACTGCCAAATTTTTCAAAACACATAGCCTAAGGCCCACACTTAAAGAAAATGTATGCGATTACTTTCAGATTTGGGGTATGTTTTGTAGTTAAAACCTGCTTTATCTGATTGGATCACGAGCTATTTATTCCTATTAGCCAGTTCCCTCCTTTCACTTTATCTAATGTTAAATATTTTTTACCTCCTATTAACAACAAAAAAATAAAACTCGTCAAAAACAATGATGACTCTTAGGTGTCCACTTACATACATGGGAGTGTACGGTTTTTCAGAATTCTCCCCAGACAGAGCATCTCTAAGGCCCGTTATGCTGTTCCTCAGTCCTTCGGGGCCTGGCAGAGTGTCCTCATTGGTCCCAGGGAGGGCCTCGAGGGGCTGGGGTTTGCTGGCTCAGAGACCAGGACAGAGCAGGTGGTAGCTGGGAACGGTCTTGGGCTGTGCGTAATTACAAACACCGAATGGACGTCTGGGCAGGGGAGGCAGAAAGATGGGGCAGCTTAAGCGAATGCTAGGCCTGGAAATTATGTGTACAAAACATCAGCTCGGGGATAATGCAGATGATAGGTTATGATTTCTGACAGCTTCCTGGGCGTCAGCCACGTGACGGGCTGTCGTGCGGGCATTTGGGTGCAAGAGCTGGAGCTGTGGGCAGAGCCAGATAGAGCACACTGGTGCCTGTGTCAGGCGTGGAAGCCGTGCTCCTCTAGGGTCTTTGGGGGCCTGCTACCGTGGGCACACAGAGTCGTGCCAGTGGGGCCCAGCCCCCCACCCCCAAATGCGCAGTCTGCTGGCGGTCCCTGGAAAGCTCCTATCCTGTCCCCGGCAGGCCTCAGTGGGGCTCTCTGGTCATCAGCCCTCCACAGGAGGTGGCTCCTTCATCTTGCTCCTAAATGTTGGTGATTCTGACGTGCTTCTCATCGGACCTGCGCTGTCCTGCTCCCAGGTGCGGGCTAGGGGCGGCCTAGACCAGAGATGTACTAGGGCACAGCCGGGAGTCACTGTCTGTGTGCCTCTGGAGACCGCCTCACTTCTTCTGTCATCCCAGAGCCCAGCCCCAACTCGGGTCTCCTCAATGGACAAAACATCAAGCCAAATCAAACCTAAGCCCAAAGCCACAAGGCCCAGGCCACGCTCGTGCACTGGCTAGGGTGTGGGTGGCTTCACGGGGCCCTTCGCTCCCAAACACACACCCTCCACCTGCTGGCTTGGCCACCTGCCAAGAGGCAGCGTGCGGGGTGCGGAGGTGGGGTCCTCCTCTGTCCTGGCTCACTCCCACTGTGCTGTCCCCGGCAGCTGGCTCATCACTATCCTGGCTCAGCTGAATCCCCTTTTCGGGCCGCAGCTGAAGAATGAGACCATCTGGTACGTGCGCTTCCTGTGGGAGTGACCGCCGCCACTTCGGCCCCAGGTACTGAGGGCCCAGGCCCTGCGGGTGGGAAAGGGCACTGCTGTGTAGGAGGAGAGCAGGCAAGGCAGTCATGAGAGTTCATGTTTGCTTTATTTTATTCTATTTTTTTATTCGAGAGACAGCACAAGCCAGGGGGGCCAGGGTTGGGGGGAGAGGCAGAGGGAGAAGGAGAAGCAGGGAGCCTGACGTGGGGCTCGATCCCAGGGCTCTGGGATCGTGACCTGACCCGAAGGCAGATGCTTAACTCACTGAGCCACCCAGGCGCCCCAAGAGTTCATGTTTGGATTCAGGCACTCGTTTACTTGGCAAAAAAAGAAAAAGGTGCAAGTACCTAGTACTCTTCCTGCCTGGCGTCCTGTAGGGTGAGTCATGGTGGTCGGTTGGCGGGCTGCAGAGGGGTGGCCGGGGATGCAGCATCTCTTCAGAGGGAGGGGGTGTTGGGGCACAGGGGCCGTGAGACGCTAACTGGACGGAGGGACAGCCGAAGTGAGCCGAGTGGCCAGGGCAGAGACAGGGACAAGGAGGTTCTCCAGGGAGTTTGTAGGAAGGGGCAGTGAGACGGGATCTCCACAGCAAGGAGCTGACCCCTTCATGGGATGTGCTTTTCAGGTGCCCCAGCTCTCCGGATGACTTTGGCTGTGCTGTCCCCGACGACCCCTCTGTCCCCACCCTCACAGCTGTATCTGGATCCCTCAATGGCTTCCTCCCCCAGGATCTGCCTGGTGCCAGCAGCTCCTGCCTTCTCCATCCAGGGGGAGGCCCGAAGCTGAGTCAGGCTGGAGCAGAAGGTCTCCAGCCCTCAACTCCCCCTGCCCCTCCCAAGTAGACCCCAGCTGGGAGCCGACGGGGTGGGACCTGCCTTTTACCAGTGAGGCAGCCCCAGGAAGTCTGCGTGTCTTGTGGAGAAGGGGTCCAGCCCGGGATGCTCCAAACCTGGGGCTGGGCTGGGCTGGGCTGGGCTGGACCTGGGAGAAATCCCCGGATGGGGAGTCCGCTGGTTCCCGTCAGCTCTGCCACTGTCCTCCTGCGCGACCCTGGGAAGCATCTCTGGCTCCTCTGAGAGATGGAGAGACCTGTTAGGGTGTCACAAAGGCCTTTCCTGGGATTCTTTAATTTTCAGACACATAGAGATGGGAAATTTTTGAGGAAGTTGAAGTAAGTAATGGAAAAACACTCCCACACGAAAAGCAACATAGTGATTTGGGTCAGGATTGAAACCAATCTGTTTAGGATTCTTTACGGTCATGAAGTCACGTCAGTGGGCTTGCTTGGAAAACTGTGTCTCCTTAGACTGTCCTGTTCCACCTTCCTCCCCTGTCCTGGTCCCTCCTCTGTGGATAAGCTCCCCGCTGCCTGGGGGCTCAGTCTGAGCACGGGGGCCTGGATTCCCTCATTTGACTGCAGTGGGCGTGGATTTCAGAGCTCCCAACCCCATAGCAGCAGCTTGGTGGCCTGGAGTTAGAGAGGATGAGAGAGACAGGTGGGGGTGAGGTGTGGGCGCTGCTGTGGCCCACTGGACCCATCCTAGCCCCCAAGGCCAGCGCCAGACCTGTCCGCCCTGGAGTGGCCTGGGCTCTGTGCTGGGACGGTGAGGGCGGAGGAGCACCGGGCCTGATGAGGCCTGGAAGGCAGAACGTGCAGGCCTCAGACCAGAGGGGACCCAGGACCCCCGCCTGAGCCCTCACTCCTCCCGGGAGAGTTGAGGCTGAGACCTCAGGCACCCCCCACCCCCACCACATTGCCTCCCTGGGGGAGGGCGCCAATCTTGAATATTTATTGTGTGTATTTATGTGATTAACATTCCATTTAGTGGGCATTACTTCGGAACAGTGGTCGATTGTGATATGTCTCATGTAGATTTCCTGGTTCTGGGCTTGGCCTGTTGCTCAGAGCTCTGACTGGGGTCTCCCTTTGACATCCCACCTCACCCGCCTTTCAGACTCCCTTCCCATCCTGCCCTCTGTGGGCCTCCTGGAGTGGAGGATGCTGAGTGTGGGTTGTACTGAAAACCTGATCCACGTCCAGTGGTTCATGAGTGGTGGCCAAGTCCTGGCTGAGGCCGAGTTTGCTGGCTGCTCCCGTATGCTCAGTGGGTGGGTGGGGGGCACCGGGCTGGACGCTTGGAGCTGCGGATCGTGGACACTGCAAACGACATTCTCCTGAGACCTGAAGGAGAAGGTCCGGCATCCTGGGTTCTGCCCAGAAACAGTCCTGGCAGAGGGAAGACTCAGGATGGTTCGAGCGGAACTCCGACCACCACTCATCTGTACCCCAGATACAGCGCACAGCTCCTGAGGCTGAATAATAAAGCAGGTCCCCCAGATCTCCAGAGCGTGTCCTGCCTCGTTCCTAAATGCCTGAGCACACCATCTGCCTGCTCCCCGGCCCCTGGGCAGTGACCAGCCTCCTGCAGGACGCTGGCATTCCAGGGTCAGGGAGTGTGGTTCCTGGGTGGAAGTGTAAGAGGATTCGGGGGGCAGGGAGAGGCACTGGGACAAATGAGGGACCAGACCATCACAGGCCTGGACACTGGCTGAAGAGTTTGCATCGATCCAAAGGGCAATGCAAAGCCACGAAAGCAGAGTGACGTGACCCTATTTGATTTCTGGAATGATTTCTATAGGACAGGAGCCTGTCGATAGGGCGCAGGAGGACAGTGGTGGTGAGGATGGAGGCGAGTGGGCAGATGGCAGATCTGGTTAGGGCTGAAGGTGACCGGCCTGTGGGCTGTGGGAGAGGGGGATGCGGGAGTGGGTGCGGACTGCTCTGGCCGGGGGACCCTGTAGTGAGCAATAGATCAGGAAGTCCCTGGTCTTGGTGGCTGGCCGGGCTCCGTGAGGGGCCACAGAGGAGCAGGTTTCAGAGGGGAAATGGTGGCCTATGGTTTCTTTGTCTCCTGGTGCATCCGGTGTGTCCAGGGCATCCGTGTGATGTCCAGTGAGTGGTTAGGTAAGGGGTTTGGAGAGTTGAGGGTCTTCAGCCTAAAATAATGGATGGTCCCTGAGGCCATGGGGTGGAGTGCAGTGTGACACAATGCTGGGAAAGAACCTTCAGGAACGCCAGTGGCCATGGGGTGGGCAGATAAAGATACAAGGGGTTCTCGAGGAGGCAGGAGGGGAGCTGGGTGCCTGTAACTGTCACTGAGTTCCTGGAAGTGGTTCAAGAGGAGGGAAGGTCCAGGGCATCCGAGGGCCCCTCCCAAGAAGTCAAGGGGGAGGGGAGAAAGAAAGCGACAGCGGGACCCTCTGAAAGACCTAGGGAGGTAAAGGGAATGGTACAAGGAAGGGACTTCTTGGGTCGCTTTTCCTGGGTCCCTGCAGGTCAGGCAGGACCCACCCCGTAAGGCTGTATGGCATCTCCGTCCCCGCTACTGTAACTTAAGCTCAGCGCAGCCCTCTGGGACCCCTGCTCCCCCAGCGGCTTTCCCCCTTAGGACCTCAGGTCCGGGAGGCTGAAGATCATTGGCCCGGGTCAACCAGGGTTGGGGCGGGGGGAGGGTGGCAACATATGGTTGATTCCCCCACTCGGTTTCCCTTCCCTGGCTTCTCAGTTTCCCTGGTGTTGGACGGCTGCAGCTCCTCTCAGACTCTCCCAGGTTGTGTGTCTGTCCCTCTGTTCAGGTGGAGTCCTGGGAAGCATCGCCTGCTCTCCAGGCCACCTCTGAGCCACTCGGGGCTGGCAGCTCCTTCCCCAGCTCAGTGACTTCCCCACCTATTCCTTCCCTTCTTCCTGCACAGCCGTTCAGGGACAGAGGAGAGCAGCCGAGAGCATGGGTGCACAACTCCCTCCCAGGATCTGATGCCCACCCCTCAACCACTTGGTGAGGATTGCGTTCCTATCAACGCTTTCATCCCCCCACCCAAGGCAGAAACCACAATGTGAGCAGGATTTGTCAAACGGGAACACAGCTGGACATACATCGGTTAAAGCAGCGAAAGCAGGTTTTATTCTGAAGCTACTGACAGCAAGGGAAATCCGAGCTCTGTCCCATCAGCACTGAGTTGAGGGGCAGTTTAAAGGGAGGATGAGGGAGGAGGGAGAGGGGCTAAGCGGGGGCTCAGGTAGAGTCAGCAAGGTGAGAAATCACAAAGGGCTGGTCAGTGGAAGTGCCGCTAGGCCAGCTGTGTCTCCCACAGAGACTGGGAGCGAGACCCGATTCCTCCTGATTTCATTTTGGAGGAACGGGGTTCAGGTCCTCAAGAAAGACCTTACTGGATTGCGGGAGATCCATACACGTATGTCTCACAGGGACGGAGGAAGGAGTCATGACTGTAAGCGTTTTTTAAGTAAATGCTTTAAGAAAGGGCAGAGGGCAGAAGGCCGCAGGTCTGTGGTCAGGTACCGGCTAGAATGAACAGTAAATTCTTCGGACAGCCCAGAGCTTTTTCAGACAAGAGCTCGACAGGGCTAGGCTGTTCCAGGGATCCAGCCTTAGGCTGTCTGAAGCCATACTAGCTTGGCTGAGTCTCTTAATGCCAGGTCTGGATTGAAGCATTATGTGCCGAGATCAGTTCTTTTGCAGTTAGTTTCAAGCATCCACTGCCCGCCACATGGGAGGCAGAGCAATTAACATCAGCCTCAGAGACTCTTGGAGAACTTATACGAAGCAAAAGATGCCTACGGATCGGCAGTGGCAGAGAGTGGATTACCCCTGCACCATGCCTAGTGGCAGAGTGGGAAGGGAAACAGCCTCTGAGACCACCCTGGGACTGGACAAGCCCTGAGAGAAGAGCAAAGGCAGCCAAGGTAAGCTAGGCTGCACACACACAGGGTGGCCGACAGAGGGCAGTGCTCCAACAACGCTCTACACCTCCGGAGACCCCTTTATGCCAGCCACCACTGGGGACGCCTCCAACCGATGTTAGAGGTTGCGGCCTCAGAGCATGGCTGTCGGTGGGGGGCAGGGACAATTCTCCAGAGGAGGCCACAGCCTGGGTGAAATGTCCTTCAAGGATACGTAAGAATGACCACGGCTAACGTTTACTGAGCAGTTGCTAGGTGCCAGGCACTGCTTGGGAAAACCAAAGGACAAGGAGCTAAGGAAACTTGCCAACTGAATGCTGCTCCGATGCCAGCCTTCCCAGCAATCTTGTGCGCCCTTTTCCCACCTCAGCATCCCTGAGAGATCTGGTATATTCCCGTCCATAGAAGGGACACCCCTCAGCCCAGATTTGGAATGGGGGAGAGGAGATACAGACAGAATGTACCTTTACTGCAGGCCACAGAGTTGCCCCTCCTCGATGAAGACCCTAGCGTAAGCCCCTCGGTGAGTTTTAGTTGCCTGGAACAGAATTAGGATAGTTAATAACAATGGGAATGTGAGGAGCAGAGGGGAAAGCCAGTGGGAATGGTTATAAATTCCATGTCTGTGTGCTGGAAATGACCTTTGTTTACAAACCTTGGGGTTTCCCAGAACAAAGTCAGTTGGCAGCCACCACAGTTTTGCTTCACATGTAATACCAGAAAAGTGAGGGCAGATGACCAAAGTCTAGCCTAACGCAGACCACTTTCTGTGTTAATGAACCTGCATAGGATTTACTCAGAACAAAACAAACCCATTGACTGCTAGGACCCAGCCAGGCAGAGTCCAACAGAATCTCCAGGGACGGAGTGAGGATCCCAGACTTGCAATATGCACTCCGGGTGGTTCTTACACAGCCCCACACAGATCTAGGGACCAGAGTTTTGGAATCAGGTTGGAATACGGTCCACCTAATACGAGAATTATCCAATATGCTTGAAAATGCGGATTCCTGGGTCCCATTCCAAAGCCTGTTGGAGTAGAATGTCACACACAAGACTCAGGATTTTGCATTTTATTTTATTTTTTAAAAGATTTTATTTATTTGACAGAGAGAGAGGGATCACAAGTAGGCAGAGCGGCAGGCAGAGGAAGAGGGAGAAGCAGGCTCCCCACTGAGCAGAGAGCCTGATGTGGGGCTCGATCCCAGGACCCCAAGATCATGACCCGGGCCAAAGGCAGACCCCCAACCGACTGAGCCACCCAGGAGCCTCAGGATTTTGCATTTTAAACAAGCCTCCCAAGGGTCCTTGTGCTAGCTGAAACCCTCTAGACGGGGTTTTGCAACCTCGGCCCTATCCAACTCTTTTTGGGGGGTAAGGGCTACTGCCCTGCATTGACGATGTTTGCAGCACTCCAGACTTCTACCTACCAGATGACAGTAGATCCCTTCTCCCAGCTCCGGGCTGACAACCATCTCTAGCCATTTTGAAATGGGGGCAAAGTCCTCCCCAGTCCTGTGTTGGGAACCCCTACTCTAGGATCAACCACTCAGTTTATCAAGCCAGAACTCCTGCAAAAGGAGTTGGAAAGCGTGAGTGCAGCTGATATCCTGAGAGTCAGATGCCCTGTGAGCCTTTCCCAGCATTGAGCCTTTCCCAGCAGGACCTGGAGCTCCTGACGTGCAGACCACACCCTGGGGAGAAGGAAGCACCCAAGCTTTAGGGGATTATTGGGAATCTGAGCAGACCCAAATCCCAGTGCTATGCAGTCCAGCAGTCAGTTGGCGGCTCATCGGAGGCCAAGTGAGCGACGGAGCTCTGGTGTTGCGTGGAGCCCAGTAGAACCTTGAGTTCACCCTGCCAGCATCTGCCCTGAAAATTGTAGGTGGGATGGTTGGAATGGGTATTTTTAGAAACTCATGGGAACTACCGCCTTGACCCTTCAACCTCGGAATTAAGGGTTGTGATAGCAGCAAGGCTCTTCCCTTCATCTGAAAAGGTCAGTCTTTCAGGTCAAGGTCAGCCCTGACAAAGACCTGGGGGACACTGAGGTGGTAAATCTGTACTAGCGCATTCTGTGGCTCACACAGCAGGAGCATTGGGCCTGGAAAGATAAATCCAGATGCTGTGACCCTGATCAGTTGTGATACCAGGTGCAACGGCTGTGTCCTTGGTCTGCAGGATGTGATTCAGCAAGCATATTTTTCTCTTTGTTCTTTCTGCCCAGCCTCCCAGAAGCCCATCACCTTGCCTGAGCAGCTCAGCTCAGTGTCCAGGTTGAGAGTGCACGATCAAGAACTGGGCTGCCTGGGTTCAAATTCCTATTCCACTGTTAGTTGAGTGAAAATTACTTAATCTTTATGATCTTCAGTTTTATTGCTTAGTTGGTGTAGTAGTAATAGTGCCTGCCTCATAGAGATTGTGAATATGAGCCAAGAGAATGGGTGAAAGCGACAGTCTCACCAGTAAGTGGGAGCTGTTAATCAGCTATTACATTATTTTAATATACGTTAGTTCTGTGCCTCTCTTTATTCTGCCAGGATCTCAGCTGCCTTTGCCTGTTTTTGTCCCATCACGGACACCATGATGATCCACTTCGTGGAAAAGGCAGTGACAAGCACCGTGAGCAATCTGATATATAAGCTAGGGCCTGGGAACTGAGGGCCATGAAAGATACCTGGGGCCTGTTTATGTATCTGTATTTCTGTTTCCTGTCAAATGTCCATGACATAACTTACACATGCAGTATCAATGAAAACACTGAAGTTTGGGGGGGGGGTGGTTACTAGAATACATATGCTTTTCTAAAGTTCTCAGGAAAAAATAAACATGGCAAGAAATAACCAGGAAATTACTGGGGGGGCGAGGGGGACCAGTATTAAGGATACTGCCAGATATTTGAAAGTAAGATAAAAGTCACGATTTGCAAAGCCACAGAAATGGAAACAATGGTGCTGGCACATAGACAACTCTGAGGCATGGAGAGAATCAAGAAAGATTAAAAATGACTCCATGAAGTGTAAAGATGTGTACTCTTGTTGCAGAGGTCCTAGTTTTAGCCCAGACTGGTGGACCGGACCAGCCTGGAGTTGATTTGCTTGGGGCCAGAGGAGGAGCGCTGGAAAGAGAGGAAAAAACCGAGACCACCCCTGGGAAGATGAATAGGTAGGACTGCCCAAGGCCCAATCGTGACCCCAGCTTCCGGTTCTTCTATCCGTCTGACTCTAAAGGTGGAAAGCTGGTCAAGGTAGCCTGCGAGACAAGACGTGGGCACTTTGGTGGGGGAAGCGACGGTCCGTCTCTGCTCAGCCCAGGGAACGCGGCCACCGTGGCCCCGGAACAATTCAGTTTGGGGAGGTGGTAGAGAGCGCCCCAGGGGACGCGGGCACGGACCCCCTGGGTCGTGGGCGAGGCCTTCGCGGCTTCAGCAAGCAGCGGGAAACTGCCCCGGGAGACACCCAGGAGGGCTTCCTGACAGGCCGGGTGAGCCTTCGAGGCTGGAAGAGACTCCCCGACCGGAGGACCACTACAGTTTTTGCGGGCCCTTCTGTCTGCGCGTGCGCGCCAGACGCGGGCCCCACTCGGACAGATTCCCAGGGCGCAGGGAGCCCGGACAGGAAGGGACACCGGAGATCAGTTAGCGGTGGAAGACTAACACCAATACACCAGCGTTATTAAACTAGCACGGAGGAGACCCAATCACCGGGAGAATAACTAGCGACTTCCGGCCGAGCAGACGGTGCAACCCCTTCGCTTCCGGCCACGGCCGCCCGCGCCTGCGCACTGGGGGGCTAGTCGACCCCTGGAGGAGCGTACCATCCGCAGGCGGGGGGGTGAGTGGATGAGGGTCGCTCCCAGAAGTAGCCTTTGCGCGTCCCAGAACGCGAGCCTCCTCCCCCAGCTCCGCTGGGCCTTTGGCGCCTTCCGGAGGCTCCCGCTGAGGCTAACTGGGGAAACGCGGTGGCCGGCGGGGCGGCGGCTGGTCACTGACGGCAGCTGTGGGGTTGTCGGCTGCGGCGGGAAACGCACCTGGCTTCGCAGCTTCGCGTGCCTGGTCTCAGTGGGCCTAGGTAAGCCGGGGAGAGGGCATTTCGGTGCCACTTCACGGACTGGGACGCCGAGGCTCGGGGGACCCGGGGGACCCGGGCGCCCTGGCCTGTCCCCCCTCCCCCCCGCCCCTCGGACGGCCCGGCTGCGTCCCTCCCAGGCTAGGCGCCCCTTCCCAGTGCCCCGCGCCTAAAACACGCCCGGTGAGGCAGCCTGTACTGGACTGTTCGTGTCCTGCACCGCTCTGTGCCAAGAACTGCCCCGGAACACTCGCTTAACAAGCCTAGGAGGAGGGTGCTGTTATCCCTGTGGTGTAGATGAAAAAGCCGAGGCACGCTGGTGCAGGATCAGAGCTGTTGCGTGGCAGCCAGGATTTCAGCCCACGTACACCGGCCGTGGACTTCATACTCTCAATCCGTTATGGAAAGCAGCCTCACAGAAAGGAGCAAAGGGTTTTCCTGGGGTATACTTTAAAACAGGTCTCATTTTATGTCCCTTTTGCATAATGTGAAATCCAGTGATGCAGGATTATTACTTAAAACATTTCCTTTAGGGTTTGCAAGTAGCCAAATTTGCATGTGGGTCAAAACCCAAAAATATATAGTAGTTGGCTCTGCTCTTTTCCTTCCACATGTGCCTCTCCTCCCATTCTTCTCCTCACCACCTTTCCTCTCCTCACAGGTGAGTGGGTGGGGGATGAGAAGCCCAGGAGACTTGAGGGCCCAGCAAGCCCTTTGCAATCTCCTGGGGTCTGGGATGGATAGACAGTGCAGGAGCTGAGACAGGAGGGGGACCGGGCTGTGAAAATTCGGAGAAAGGTGTGGCATAGTTATGGGATACCCCGGGTGGGCAGAGCTGTGCACAAGGCTCTGGGGTGAGGCAGTCACGAGAGCAGTAGAGAAGTGGCTCCTTTCCTTCTGGGTGTGCACATGGAGAAAGGGCTGCTAAGAGTGGTTAGAAGGAAGCCTCTAATCCATGCAGCTGGCACACACGTCAGTGCTGAGGCACCTCCCAGCTCGAGCTCAGCCAGGAGGCTGCTGCCTCTGGAGATGCACGGCTTCCCCCTTGGAAATCTGTAGCCTCCAGGGCATGAACTGCCTCACTTTCTTCCCCCACCCGCACTCAGGGGCTTGCCTGGCACCACAGCCTTCCTTCCTTCTTTGCTCTCAGAAAAAATAGATTCTTTCTCATCTCCAAAGATAAACCCGCTCACTGCCTGTGCCCTGCATCCCTGACCCTGTATCTGTCACATGTACTTGTAAAGATTTGTTCCAGAAGAACCTCAAGTCAGTATATTCAAAAGTGAACTGCATTAGTAAATGGCATAACGAGGGAGTCCCTCTCTATCCCCTGGTTCTCCTCCACATCTGAACTCAGGCACAGTCTGCCTTCTGGATAGCTCTCCAAACTGTCCCTGCTGCCCTCGTCCTTCTGCCGTTACCTGCTCCAGTCCTCCTCACCTCCTGCTTCCCAGTGCTGTGCCCGCTTCCCGGGGCTCTGCGGCGGCACTCTGCCTGCTGCCTGCTAGGTACCTCGGGGCTCCATCTTGTAGGTGTCCTCAGATGTGCATTTGTCATTTATGGCGATAAATGTCACCGGTACCTTCTTACTAATAAAGTACTGGAGTTTTGGAATGATTTTCTTTCCAAATTTTACATTTTAGGTTCACGTAGAGGCTCTCCACGGCGTCAGCCTCATAGTCATCATCCCGGTGTGCTTCGGTGGAAGGGAGAGCGGTGGTCTGACTGCCGCTGCCGGTGATTGCACAAGACCCCAGATCTACCCAGGGAGTCCGTCCGGAGTTGAGGATCCTGAAGTGTAGCCTGAGGTAAGTGACCTCTCACAAGACAGAATCTAAAGTCCAATGTCATAGATTCAGTTTGTCCGTAGGTCAGCCTGAGGCCCGGCCTCCACGGCACAAACACAGCTTGCCTCGTTCTGGTGCCACGGGCCCACTTCCAAGTTGTCTTCTTGTTCTGAGCCCCGAGCGCTGTCTGGGCGCTTCCTCTCCTGTATTTGTGTCTTTAGGGCACAGTGCTGGCTGATAGTAGGTATCTGACGAATCCTTGTTAAATAATCAAGTGGATGGAGAGTATCTGCAGAGAACAGATGTGTGCATGGGGAAAGGCTAATTGGAGAACAGAACGGGATTGGTGTGGCCCCAGCTGCAGTCCTTTTTTTTTTTTTTTAAAGATTTTATTTATTTATTCAACAGAGATAGAGACAGCCAGCGAGAGAGGGAACACAAGCAGGGGGAGTGGAAGAGGAAGAAGCAGGCTCATAGCGTAGGAGCCTGATGTGGGGCTCGATCCCACAACGCCGGGATCACGCCCTGAGCCGAAGGCAGACGCTTAACCGCTGTGCCACCCAGGCGCCCCCCACCTGCAGTCCTAATGCATGGGTTTTTCCCTTTCCTGGGCCGTCGCCAGTGAGGCAGGTCTGGTGCAGGCCCAGTTTCATAGCCTGCTCTGAGTTCTCAGTGGGGCCGACGCCTATAGACTGCTTCCGGAGGCCCGCGGCCAGCTCTGCTCTCCCGCTGTGTCACTGGTCATCGCGCTCCCCCTCTGGATTTCCAATTTTTCCACCATAAAGTCAGAGCTGAGGTAAGCCCGCTCCAGTTCTGACATCTCAGGGCACTTCTGGGAACAGAACGGTGTCTCCCCTCTCATCGGAGACCTCGTCCAGCCCATCCGCAGGGTCCCGTGGAGGTCATATGTTTGGTGTGGCAGCTGAGTTCCTGGCAGTGGGCCCGAGGTGGTGCCTCTGGTCGTTCTGAGGCTTTCCCAGCTGGAGGGGGCTCAGCACAAGCATCACGTTGCCCAGCCTCCTCCCCGGGCAGAATCTTCCGCAGTGGGCTTGTCAGCTGTAAAGGCAGTCCTGCCATCCCTGGTGCTTCTTAATGTTTAACATCACTCAGTGTCAGAATGTGCTGGTTTTAAATCTCGTTGAGCCTATATGTCATTCTGGCGTGAAGAGACAAAGCCCACTTGCTCTCTGATGTGTGTGGTGGGGCTGTTAGGTCACCTTCCTCTGAATCTCCCTTTGTCCAGAGAAATGCATTCAAGCACTGGGCTTTTCCTTTCCTTTCCTTCCCTTTCCACGTCCTTCTCTTCTGACTTCTTCGTGTTTCTTTTCTGTTGTGCCTTAATCTGAATGTGACCTAATCTGTAGGAGAACGAACAGGGGAAGGGAGTTCAGGATTGTGCCTCGGCTTGGGGTCAGAGCATCTGGACAAACAGCTGTCCCATTGACGAGATTGCGGTGACTGTAGGAAGAGCAGGCGGAAGAGGAGAAGCTGAAGAGAAGGCTCTGAGCCAGACAGAGGCTCGTGTGTCAGTGTGTGAACGCAGCCCCAGTCGGAGAGGGTGTGCAGAACGAGAAACGGGGCTTGGGAAGGAACAGGCGGGAGGAAGAGGGACCAGACCAGAGAATGCAAAGGAGTTGCAGGTGAGAGGAAAACCAAGAACATGTGGTGCCGAGGGCCACAGGGAGATGGGGTTCCAGACGGAGGACGTGGGCCGGCACCCCAGCGCTTGCCGAGAAGTCCATTGGAGGAGGTGCCAAGGGGGACGCTGGTGGCCTTGGCAAGAGCAGTGTCAGGGAGTGTGGAGGCCAGAGCCAGAGGAGCAGGCTTCGAGGGGGTGGGAGGTGAGGAAGTGTGAGCAGCCCTTTGGGAGTCTCTCTGGGATGGAGAGGGGAGTGGCAGGACACTAGGGGGCATGAGTTGCTGGCATTAAGGGGCTCTCCTGTTCTGTGCTCCTGTCCTGTGTTTCCTGGTGCAGGCTGCCTTCTAGGGAAAGAATTTCAAAAGATCTAGCGAGGCCACTGGCTGCATCGCTGCCTAGTACCGAGCGTCATAACCTATTTCTGGTGCCCTGCTGGTGACAGGTTCAGGCCAGGTGCACGGGATGCAGAGGCCTAGGCTCCGCTCCCTTCTGCACCTCTTCCACGGAAACCTCCCTGACTTCTTGGCGAGGTCAGTCCCCTCCTTGGGGTCTCACAGCTGCAAGTGGTGCTCCTTCCCAGCTGCATGGCCGCTCTAGCTTTCCATGACATGAGCGTGAGTCTTTTATTCCCGTCTGTCTCACCAGGCAGCCTGGAGGCCACGCGCACACAGGGGCTTTGCCTGTCTTACCGTGTATCTGCCACAAAGGAAACTTGCCAAGTGCCTGCTAGGTTCTCAGTAAACATGGAAAGGAAAGAGAGATGCCTCAGTTAGCTTGGCACAGATGGCCGTTGAGCCTGCTGGGGTACGGAGGGCTGTGGGGATTCCTGTTGAGGGCCTCTCCGTCCCATCTGCAGAAGCGAATGCCAGCCTTCGCCAAGGAGGTTGTGGTCTTGAGAGTTTTGTCCTGGGGCTGATTTCCTAGTATCTCACTATGCCTGCATCCTCTGCTCGCTCCTCTCCCCTCCCGGCCTTACCTCCCCCTTCATGGTCCCCAAAGTTCAGTAGGGCAGCTGAGAGCCATTCTTTTCACCTTGCTTTGCAGCCTGGGCCCATCTTCTCATTTCCCCCAAGTTCCCAAGCATGTTGGAAGCAGAAAAACTCAGGAAGCCCCCCAAGAGACATACACCTTCAGGATCAGCGGGGCAGGACCCACCTGTGCATGCTGACTCCTCCGTGACCAGACCCAGGAGCCCGGCTGCTCCCCTGGCTTCTCCCAGCTCCAAGTTTCACACCAGAGCTAACAGTACCTCTCATGGACTTGGCTGGGGTGCTGGGGAGCACCTGCTGGAGACCGAGGTTAAACTAGAGTTTGTAGATATAGAAGAGAGGGCTGTCAGTGGCCACAGGAAAATCAGATCTTCTGTCTCCCCAAAGGGGAGTGAGAGGGATCTGCCCCTACAGAGGAAGAGACCTCACTCCCTCCTCAGTTCCCTGTCGGTCTCTTCACCTGATCAAGTTTTCCTGGAGGAGCAGGAAGAAGGCACCATGGGCCTCCATGTCCACAGCAAGAAGAGAAAAGCCTACTCCCTGGGGAGCCCCGATCTTCACCCAGCTGCCTCCCATACAAAGTGCCTGGCCAGCCCTGGGCAGAATAAGCCGAAGGGAGACTCTGGCCTCTATAACCTCAAATCTGTGCTTGGGCAGGAGCCCCCTGGGCAGCCCGAGAAGAAGGTGTCCAAACAGAAGGCACGTGGACAGAGAGAAGAGGGGGAGCCGACACTAAAGAAGTCAAGAGACCCAGTGCTTAGCTCTGGCCAGTCTCCCTCTACCCCGGCGCCAGTCCAGGCGGCCAGTCCGGACAGGTCCGAGGTGGGCCAGCCTAGTGAGAGCGAGAAGGTAAAGCAGGCTGACGTCCTCATAGCCCATCTGGCCAGGGAGGTGCGGCGCCTCAAGAAGTGGAAGAAGAGGCATTTGCTCACTGCTGTCGGGGAGACGTCATCCCTGCGGAGCCTCCAGAGGCCGCCCTGCCTCAAGAAGCTGGTTAGAACTCTAAAGGCAGAGACCAAGGGCTGGGCTTTCCCCAGGCGTTCCCCCAGCCCTCTGGATGCCGCAGCTCGCAAACCCGCGTCAGATGTCCGGCAGTTCTTTACCATCGACTGCAAGAACGTCTGCCACGTCACCTGCACTGTGTGTCATGCCAGCATCAGACAGGGTAAATGGAAGGGGCATTTCCAAACCTCAGGCCTGGTCCGTCACTTGGTGAGTAAGCATGGACTGGAGAGAGAGAGAAGGCCGACTGTAGCCAGCCCAGGGGAGAAGAGGGGAGGGACCAAGGAGAAAAAGCACCAGGGCCCACCCGCCAGCGCCGCTACCCTTGGCCCCGAGGGGCTCCCATCGTCAGGACACTGCCCCGATGCCTCTGCTTTGGAAGACAGTGGCTGGCAGCTGGTCCCGGGCAGGCCTGAGCAGCTGTTCCTGGCTCCAGCGCTCTTGCCTGCCTCCACCAAAGATGAGCATGCTGCTCTCCCACTGGCGGTCACGGAGGGCCAGCGTGGCACCTACGCCCCCAGCCCGCCCCAAGCACAGGCCTGGAACCACAGCATCGCAGAGTTGCTCTGTAGCCTGGCATTGCCACTGTCCTTTGTTTCGTCCCCGCCTTTCAGAAGGTTTATGGCCCAGGTGGACCCTTCCTACCACGTGCCGCCTCTGGCCTTCTTCTCTGATAAAGCCTTGCCGCTGCTCCATGAAGCGGTCGATGAGCAGGTGTGTCGGGAGATGCAGCAGGCCACGGGCGGCTGCGTGCACCTCACCGTGTCCACTGCTGCCCAGGACGCAGTTGTGGACTATGTGGCCGTCACCGCCCACTGGGGAGCGATAGGGCCGGGCAGCAGGCAGGTGGCGTCGGAGAGCCCGAGAAAGCAAGCTGTGCTCTGGGTTCGAGGCCTGGCCCGGGAGAGCACCCCAGAGGAGAGGCAGCAGGAGCTGTGGGAGCGGGTCCGCCTGTGGCTCAGCCGCAGCTCCCTGCGACCAGGCTTCCTGGTATCAGGCAGCTGCCTCAGCCTGGAGCAGGCAGGGAGGACGGAGGGCTACACCCGTCTCCCCTGCTTTGCCCACAGCTTGGACTCCCTGGTGACAAACTTCCTGTGTCACCATCAGAGCGTCCAGATCCTCCTGGGTACAGTCAGGGCCATCTGCAGCCATTTCCAAGACTCTGCAGGGGCCCGGCAGCTCCTGACCCAGCTGCAGCGGCAGTGTGGCCTCCCGGCCCACCAGCCCTTTTGGGAGCTCTCAGACCACTGGGTGTCCGCCTACTGCTTGATGGAGTGGCTGGTGGAGCAGCGGCAGCCGCTGCAGCAGTACGAGGAGAAGCAGCAGCTGGGCAAGGCTGGCACGGCCCTGTCGGCGGTGTTCTGGAGCCTGACGGACAATCTGGTCACGCTCCTGCAGCCCTTCCGGACGGTGCTCCAGGAGGCGAGCTCCACGCGGGCTTCCCTGAGCCAGGTGCTGCCGCAGCTCCGCTACCTGCACATCTTCCTGCAGCAGGTTCACGGGCACTTCGAGGAGCAGGGCGGTGCAGAGGTGGGTGCCGCCATGCGGCTGGCCGAGGGCTTGGCCCTGCAGCTCTCCACAGACTGCCAGCTCAACGAGCTCTTCCACCGCAAGGAGTTTGTGCTGGCGACCCTGCTGGACCCCCGCTTCAAGGGCAAGATCGAGGCCATCCTGCCCCCGGGGGCCGACATCGACCACTGGAGGCAAGTCCTCGTGTACAAGGTGAAGGAGATTATGGTGTCTGAATGCTCCTTGCCTCCCTCGCTCTCCCCGCACAGCCCGGAGACCATGCATGTGGGTGCCACCCTGAGTGGCAGAGGAGCCAGGAGCCTCGGGGCTGAGGAGAAGGGCTGGGAAGAGCCCGCGCAGAGAAGCGGCTCTGGGTCTCTGCTGCTTGGCCAGAGGGAGAGGAGCTTGCTGGAGCAGCTGGAAAGTGTGGGGCTGCTGGCGTCTGAGAAAAGCGGAGCCTCCCTCTCCACCGAGAGCCACCTGGCCAGCGTCATCGTCAAGAAGTACCTGCGTGAGAATGAGGTGATTGGCGCCCAGGACGACCCGCTGGTGTACTGGGAGAAGAAGCAGGAGGTCTGGCCAGCCCTGGCAAGACTGGCTACGGTCTATCTGTCCTGTCCCCCGACAGGGGCCTTCTCTGGAAGTGTCTGTGCCTCCCTGGACAGCCCTGCCTTTGTGGAGCACGGCGCCCCTATCCCGGTGGAGACCACTGAGCGTCTCCTTTACTTGAAGACCAACCTGGAGAATTTCCCCAACTACACCGCCCCTCCCCTCCTCTTCCCCCATGGAGACCTGGCCGAGGAGGAGCAGACAGCGAGGCACACCTCTACCTGACTCCCTGCAAGTCCGCCTGTGGGAACTCTGCCCGGGCTCAGTGGGGAGAGCAGAATGCGCATTCTACAGCGTTCTACGGGGGGGCCGGAGTCCTCAACCTGTTGGAAGGAATAGGGACAGTTTCTCAATTCTTGACAGGTTGCCTTTTTCCCCCCAGGGAGATGTTGTTTTCCATCCACCTGTGGCTTAATTTATTTCTAGCAGTTTGTGCACAGGTAAGGTTAACTCTGTCCAGAAGGGACTGTAAGTTGCACCACACCGTTGTCTAAGCCGCAGCGCCCTTCTGCAGTGCTGGTGGGTAGTAAGGGCCCGTGTAGCTTGTCCACGTATGTTGCATGCCTTTAGGAGCCCTGCTTTCTCAAAAAGTGACGAAGGACAAGGAGAGGCATGGGTGCTGGCCCGTGGGAGATCTTAGCCACCTAGGGCCTGGTAAGCTGTGGAAGCTTTTTCCACAGTTGCTTTCACTGGAGAAGAAAGAAGCCCAGAGGTAGAGTAGCCGTGTTAAGAGGGAAGTGTGTGCACACAGACACACACCAGCATTCTTGGGGTCAGTGCTTTCTTGTGGATCCCAGTGTGGTCAGAGCACCCCAGCTGATGGGACCGCCCAGCCGGAGAGGAGGTGTGAGTTGAGGACTGCTGATGGACCCAGTTCTCAGAACAGCCTTCTCACCCATGGTTTGTTTCCAGACTGCTGGAGACCCTGGGGTTTCTTCCTTTCTACAGCAAAAGCAGTCTCCGAAAGAGCTTCACGGCCTATCCAGGCTCTAGGTAGCTATGTTTATGTCCCACCTGCAGGGCCCACCCCTCCCCTTCTCCCTGGTCACTTGTAAAGTACAAATCCCCTACCTGGAAGCAAGAAAGGATGTCTGTCAGACCCACTGGTGCCAGACTGCCCAGAGTGCCTTCAGGGCAGGGTCAAGAGCTGAGTGTGCGAGCCCCAGGAGCCGGTGGGATCAGGTGCGGAAAGGGAGAGGCTGGAGGATCCGGGACAGGCCTGTCACCCTGCCCATGATGCAAGCCAGGCTCTCCTGAGGTGCTCAGGCGCCAGGAAGGGGGCTCTGAGAGGGAAGGTCGGTAGGCAGAGGTGGGGCAAGGCACTCGGTAAGTTGTGCTTGGGTCCTGGCTGTGGGGGCGAGCCCGGGAAGGGTTGGCAGTCATGTGTCACTATGAGTAATTCACTGTAGGATATTTGGAAGATACTGAGAGTGTAAGGAAGCAGGAAAAATTAACCATAATCCTTACACTCAGACAGCCTTGTTAATACTTGGACATATTTCCTTTTTTTAACCTTGGGATTATACTCTGTCCTGTTGAATATGTTGTATTTTCATAATTACCACATCTTTCTTAAATAAAGCTTTGTAAAGGTCATATGTAATAGTCGGAGTAGCATGATTTAAAGTATAGCCTCCAAATTGCTTAGGTCACATCTCCCTGCCCCCCCCCACCCCCCACCCCACGCTGTTCTAGGCTCCCCTGTGACGGGGGTGGTGAGGCTCGTCTGGGGGCGGGGCCTGGACGATGGCTGCACCTCTTACCGTCCCCAGCTGTAAATCAAGTGCAGTTGGGTGGTAAGGTCAGAGCATGGCCCTGGGCCCCTCTGTGCTGCTCTCAGACACTCGGCATCCTGTACCTCCCTCCCAGATTCTGACTGAGTAGGTGGGGTGGGAGACAGGAATGTGAGATGCCCTTAAGTCGCCCTGGGGCGGGGGGGGCATGTTGCCCTGCACTGCGGTCCCCTGAGCTGTTCCTGCTGGGTGGCGTCACTGAGCTGGCTCTGCAGTGTTGGCAGGCGAGGAGGGCTAGGCAGCAGGGTTGGGGGCATGTGGGAGTCGGGGGAGTGGAAGAGGGTGACAGAGAAGCCTGCTGGTCCCAAGCAGTAGCTCTGGGTGGGAGCAGGGACATTTGTCAATGTTTGGAGACATTTGACTGTCACGGCTTGTTGGTGGGATTGCTCTTGTCCTCTTGTGGGTGGCAAACAGGGACGCTGCCGAACACCCTACAAGGCACAGGATAACCCGCACGACAAAGATGGACCCGCTCTCGAGTGCCAGTAGCGCGGAGGTAAAGAGCCTGTTCTGCACTGTGGCTGTTGGGGGGGTTGCGGGCCGGAGGAGGGATCTCCAGGGTCCCTGCAGCAGCAGGTGACTGTGCACCTGAGGCCGCTCTGCATTAACCCTCTCTCCGGGGACGGAGCCCTGGCCGGCTCATGGGCATCATTTTCCGGCCCACTCCCTAGGTAGGTAAACTGAGACTCAGCAAAGGTGGTCCTGAACAAGGGAAGACAGGCCTCCCGTCGGGACGCCGAGTGTCGGCTGTGCCCTCGTCATAGTCTAGTCTCATCCACGTAACCAAGCCCAGTTGGCAGACACATGCGGTACCTGGAGCTTCTGTGCACTGCTTCCCACAGGAGGAGCAGGATGGAAGGACTCTGGTTCTGTAGAGAGGGACGCGGCAGCGGTCGGGTGTGGAGGAGCCATTCCATCCTTCCCTGCTCCGTGCTGCCGGCCTGCGTGAGTGGGGTTTGCAGGGCGGGGTGGGCGCCCGGTCGTGCCCACACCTGCCTGGATGAGGTGGGCAGATGTCAGATAAGGTGGGACCGGGAGCGGAGCAGAGGTCCATCCGCTGGAGAATCCGTGTTTCACCTTGGTGACTATGCAGTGCGGTCAGCTGTGAGGGCCCCGGGGCCCAGGGCGGGAGGTACAGAGCCCTGAGCTGGAGGGCTGTGCATCCCCTGCCAGGCAGGGCTTTGAGGCACAGAAGTCCCGACTTCCAGTGAATGTGCTCTTGGCTCCTCTGTTTCCTCTTCTGCAAAAAGGGTTCCTCCCAGCTTTTATGTGGGGAACACGTTACGGTTCCCTCCCTTCCCCTCATCCCCACCCTGTTCTGGTCCCCTGGTCCTTTCCTGCCACAGCAGCCACTCCATCCAGATGGTCATGGAGGTCACTGAGCCTGGGTTCCTCAGGGCATCACTCCCTAACTGTCATGCTTGGCCTGTGGGCTTGCCTCCGCCTGACACCGCTACCCAGCAGCCTCATCTCAGTCCAGTGGGCATTTTCATGCAGTGTGCCTCACTGTGTCCTCGCCCGCCTCCCTCTGGCTGCTCGTCAGTGCCCTCCATTCAGCCTCCTAAATGTTGGTGTTCTCTCGACGTCAGCCCATGACTGCTCCTTTTCACTGGACGCCAGGTCCTCCTGACCACTTTCACCCCCAGAATAGTGTGCGGCTGGGGAGGCTGTTCATCATCCTGGAGAGAGGCCTGCAAATATTAAAGACGTCTGTGTCCCCCCGAAAGGCGAGCCCAGGGAGCCGCACGTTACCCCTGGGCGCCTCTGCAGGTAACGCTTGAATCCCTTCAGCCTAGAGCTCCAGCTGCCTCTGAGGCCCGATGCACACGGTCCCTCAAACTGGATGTCTTCTTGTCCCCTTGCCTGCCTGTGTGTCACGTTCTGGAGAAGGGATCCCCTGCATCCAATAACGTGACTGGATCCTTGGAAGTTGTTCTAGACTCTGGAGAGCGCTCCTCACCACCTTCGGTGAAGTCCTTGTCTCTCTAGTGCGTTTATGGCAGGCTCCTAGTGCCTGTGCCCTTCTTGCACCCCTCCCCCCCATGGGCAGCAGCTTTAACCTCTCGCTGCTGACAAAAGCCTTAGCAGATCCCATTTGAATACAGTGACCCAGACTTCTTAGTGGATGCCTCGAATTGCTTTTGGGAAGAAATGAAATAGAAATGAAGGGGTGTTGCAGACTAGGGGGGAGCTAGGTTAGGACACGGGGACCCCCTTCTCAGAGATGGGGGAGGGGTGTGGGGGAGGGAGAGGAATTCTCTGGGCCTGGTTTCCTTGGAGAGGGAAATAAAAAGTGGTGTGGATTATGTAAACGCAGACTTAGGACTCCCTGGAGCCCAGGTTTTATAAACAGCAGGAGTGAATAGTCCCATGGTTCTTTGCAGGCGGCACCCTGCCTAGCCTAGGCCTGGCCGGAGTCTGCAGGGCTGGGAGGCTGCCACTTGGAGCAGAGCTCCCTTCTTGTTTTCCTCTCGGCTAAAACCTTGACCCCTTTGTGGGCAGCATTGCCGCTGTCCTTCCCCCAGGCCTCCTCCCTCGCACTAGCACCTGGCCTCATGCCACCACGCAGCCACCGGAGCCTGGAAAGGCCCTCCCTCCCCTGCCTTTCGGGACCTGGGTGCCAGCCAGGTTCTTCCCTCCAGCACGGCTTCTTTGCCTGGCCTTCTGCCCCGCTTGCCTTCTCTGGCTAACCCTAGCCCCTGCTGCCAGGCACACAGGGATTGGCGCCCTTCTGTTGTCGCCAGAGTGAAGAGCTAGTTGTGGGGGGCGCTGGGGCTGAGGGCAGGCTGCCAGGGCCGTGGACTGCCCATGCTGCCATCTCCTCCGGGGCCTTCACTGTCCCTTTCGTCCCCTGACCTCAGTCTCCCCATCTGGGTGGAGAGCTGAGCCTCCAGGCCCCATGACCACAAGCCGAGGTTACTAGTTGGCCCACGCAATCTGGAAACCATTTTGAATTCATTGCTCATGTTTAAAAAAAACATTGAATCAAGAACATTTTTGAGAACAAAGTGAGGCCCAGCACGCTGTCCTTCTTGTCTGCATATGGAAGGGGACAGAAGAGGTTGTTGATGGTGGTGACCTGTTAGCTGTTCAGGAATTAATTGAAATGGTTAAAAAGAAACACCTTAGAATTAATAAGGAGAGATCATGAGCGGGTACCGAAAAAGGAAAATGAAGAGATTTTGCCTCCCGGTGCGGATATGGAAAATGGGAAGAATCGGTTAAATGGCACCCGAATTCCATCCAGTGTAGCCATAGCTGCTGGAGCCGTGTCAGGAGCTCCCCTTAGGTGGGGCCTGAGCTTGGCCCATCTGCCCCAGGAGGGCTCTGTGTCCTCGGGTCTGGCCTGGCCTCCTCGGTCTCCGCCTCCGCCGTGGGAGAGGCTGGGGGGTGCCTCATGCCGTTGTCTGCTGCGGGGTCGGGAGGGGCTCAGGAGAGGCCCACTTACTGTGTGATTGTCTCTCCGTAGGAGCCAGCTGGCTCTCGAGCAGGGGTGTCGGAAACAGGCCTCCGGCGCTGGCCCAGGCAGAGCGGAAGGTACCTTTTTCGGGGCGAGCCGTCAGCCGACCCCCAGTGGCGCCCACGTCCCCGTGCCAGAACCACCAGGGCCCAGGCCTCTCGGACTGACTTCATCCAATGGAGCCCCAGAGTGAGAAGCCCGGAGAGGCTGATGGGGTGCGCGTCACGCGCCAGCTGCTCAAGTCTCGCTCGGGTGAGTTCGCCCTGGAGTCCATCCTGTTGCTGAAGCTTCGGGGCCTGGGGCTGGTGGACCTGGGCTGCCTGGGGGAGTGCCTGGGGCTCGAGTGGCTGGACCTGTCGGGCAACGCGCTCACCCAGCTGGGCCCGCTGGCCTCCCTGCGCCAGCTGGTGGTGCTCAACGTGGCCGACAACCGGCTGACGGGGCTGGAGCCGCTGGCCGCCTGCGAGAACCTGCAGAGCCTCAACGCCGCGGGCAACCTGCTGGCTGCCCCCGGCCAGCTGCAGTGTCTGGCCAGCCTGCGGGGCCTCGAGTACCTGCGGCTGCAGGACCCTCTGGCCCGGCTCAGCAACCCGCTGTGCACCAGCCCCTCCTACTGGGGGGCCGTCAGAGAGCTGCTGCCCGGCCTGAAGGTCCTCGATGGCGAGCGTGTGACCGGGCGGGGCAGTGAGTTCTACCAGCTGTGCCGGGACCTGGACAGCTCCCTGCGCCCCGGCTCCAGCCCCGGCCCCAGAGCCACGGAGGCCCAGCCCTGGGTAGAGCCGGGCTACTGGGAGTCGTGGCCCACCCGGAGCAGCTCTATCCTGGAGGAGGCCTGCCGGCAGTTCCAGGACACCCTACAGGAGTGCCACGACCTGGACCGCCAGGCCAACGACAGCCTGGCCCAGGCTGAGCACGCGCTCAGCCCTGCCGGCACCACCTCGTCCTTTGTGTTTTGAGTGTGCCGTGGCCTGTGACAGCTGGGCACACTGTGGCCTGGCTGTCCGAGTCTGCTCCCTCCC
>NC_048218.1:206079527-206119119 GCF_002007445.2 Ailuropoda melanoleuca
CCCCCGCCCCGGTTTGGTGCGTGTAGCCTGCAAACCCGGCTCTTTGTTTCTCTGTGTTGCTAAGAGCAGCTCCCTCCCTCCCGCTCCTAGGGGAAAATTCCATATCCTCCCTGCACATAGTTCAAGGACACGCCTCCCCAGTGGCCTCTAGCAGGTGTAAGGGCCCTGCTCAAGCAGCTGGCCCAGCGTGAGGCCGTCCCGCCACCTCCACCGTGAGCCTGGGGAGGAGGCCCCATGTGCAGCCCATCCACAGCTGCTGCCACCACTGGCCACTCTGTCCGAGGCTCAGTGGAAGAGAGTTGCTTCTTCCTAAGGCTAGAGGTGAGAAAGGCAGGGAGGGGGTGTGTGCTGGCCCAGCCGGTCCTGGGAGAGGAGGTGGCAGAGCCCGGAAGCTGGCGTTACCCACCTCCCGAAGTTGCCTGTCCCAGTGACCCTCTGCTGTGGTGGCCCCGTCCTGTGTCACCCTGGAGCCCTCGCTGCCGGTTCTCACCCACGCTGATCCCTATTAAATCTTTTGTTCTAATAAGCATCACTGGCTGTCATTTTCCTGGGTGAGCTTTGTTTTCCCAAGCCCGAGCGCCCGAAGGCAAGACGAGGCCTCTGCGGCCCCTGGTCTCTCCTGCTTCCCCTTCTTCCCCAGCGTTGGGCAGGAAGTCTCCTGCTCCCCCTGGGGCTCTGCTCCTCCTGCAAGAGCTTACTCCTACAGCCGAGCTGAGGGGAAGGGGGCATGCGAGAGGAGAGAGCGAGTCTGGGAGAGCAGTTTATTAGCTCGGGGATGATGGGATTGTCCTCCCTGGGCTCAGGGACAGCAGGTCAGTCTTTCACCGGTTACCTCCTGCAGCTGTCCGGGAAGCAGGACGAAATTCTAGAGGAAAGGAATAAGAAACCTAAGATTTGGGTGTGAGGGAGGCTATTTGGGTTGGTCCAAGCTCTTTTCCCAGGCTCCGAAGCCTTCTCCCACCGCCGCCCTCAGCTTCCATCCCCAAACACGCGCGCGCTGTCCCAGCTCCGTTCTGTCCCCCTCATCCCGGGCACCTACCTTCAGGCCTCAGCTGGGGGGCAGGGCCTTGAAGAAGGCAAACTGTCCTGGGAAGTAGTAGCTGTGGGGGTCCTCGCCCGCGCGCTCCACCCTGCCGCACTGGGCCTCCTGGTGCTCCTCGGGCTCCTGCTAGCGCCAGCCGCTGCTCAGGCCCGGGGGGCAAGCCATGCCCGGGCAGGGTGTCCCTGCGGACGGTGCCTGCATCCTCTGTGTCTCCCATTGCCACATCCCTCAGGGAATAGTGGGGCCAGGCCCAGAGCTCCTCCTCACCCCTCCTTACCGCTCCTCATCCCTCCTACCCTTGTTGCCCCTCCCAGCTTCCTCATCCCCTCCTGGTCCCTCCTCATCCCTCACCTCCTCCTCTCTCCTCCCCTCTTTTCTCATACCCCCTTGCCCCTCCTCACCCCAACCACCCTCCTCGCCCTCTGTACACCTCAGTCTGTGCTTCGGCCTCTGACCTCTCCCACGGGCCCAGCTTCTCCATCTTGCCAGCCTCTTCCCCAGCCTCCCCACCTCCTCCTCTGCCCACTCTTACCTGGTGAACCTGCGTGTGTATGGGGCAGTGGACCATCCGGCCGAGGACTTTATCTGCAGAGTTCAGCTTGATGCAGGCCAGGCATTTCCGCTTCCTCTGGGGAGGGGAGCATGGGGCCAGGAGAGGAAAGAGATCAGGGCCAGCATGCGGCCCCACCAGGGTGGAAGCTGGGGGCTACCTGCCACGGGGGCCGTCTCCCCTGGCAGGCCCTAGAGCAGAGAGGCGAGGGGTCATGTGGGCCATCTGGCTTCTGGCACAGCCCATCTGGGGACTGGGAGATTTCAGACATCAGCCCATCCTGCAGTTTTCAAACTATGGAATATGTGTGTAGACAGGACTCCTTCCCCAGATGGGTTCTCCCCACCGGACTTTCACCTCGAGCCGCTCTGCTGGTGTTATATTTATTTGCATGTTCTTAAAAGATTTGTCACAAACACAAGGGTCCTGACGTGAAGTCTGGAAAAATCACTGATAGAATCCAGTCCCTCCCTTAACAGACGGAGGGAACAGGCCTGCAAAGAACCTACTGAGTCACAGGCTGGTGCTTGGAACAGCTGGGACTGGGGACTCCCCCACAGCAGTGGCTATGCCCCCAAGGGGGCCGGTTACAGTCAAGCCCTGTTATGAGTCAGTCCAGGCTGGGCCATCTCTACTCAAAGACTCACAGAAAGTGGGGAATTCACCAGGCCTGGGGTGGGGGCCAGCCAAACCCCATGCCGCGGGCTTCCTCCACCACTGACCTGAAGCCTGAGAGAGGAGGAGGCCGGGTGGAAGGAGGACTCTCTCTGAAGAACGTATGTCTTCAGAGTAGCCCAGCCCTGGCCACCCACAGCATCACAGCCCAGGCTCAGACTGAGCCAGCTCAGTGCGGGCTCTCTTCCCAAACCCCAATTACATACCCTTGCACTGAGCAAATGCCCCATCTCTCCCCCCACCCCACCCCACCCCCGCACATGCACACACGCACGCACGCGCCTGCACACACACACACACACACACACACACACACACAGGACTTCACTCACCCCACTGGGCTTGATTTTGCACTCCGCTTTCTTCCAGTCCTTCTTCCGGCAGCTTGTCTGCTGGAGCTTAAATTCCAGCCTCACAAAGGTCCCTGCGGGGAAGGGCTGCCCACAGACAGAGAAAGGCCAGCAGCCAGCTGAGCGATTCCTGGACGTGACCTGTCCCTCCTCCCCACCCCCCCTACCCAGTGAAACAGCACATCTGAGAAGGGGCCTGGGGTGTTGGCCTCTCCCTGGAGAACTGGGTGCTCATCGAGCGCAAGTGCTTTCGCACCTGCTTCCTGGGAACATGCTTCTGGCCCTAACCCCCTTCCCTCCCCAGGCGATGCCGCTAACCGTTTCCGTGGCACTGTCCACACCGGTCTCCTTGAAGGCCCACTGAACGGGCGGGTGCTTGTGAAATTCTTCCAGGGCCACCTGCAGGCCCCGCTGCTGCGCCGCTGTGAGCTCAGCTCTGCCCAGGCCCACCACGCCCAGCCACAGGGCCAGAGGCATCAGCAGCTGCCACATGGCGTCACCTCTGTCACCCGGGCCCTGCCAAGAGTGTTCAGTCCTCAGCTCTTCATGCCAGCCAGCGGAGCCACGAACTCCCTGGCCCTGTAGCTGGGGGGGGAGCCTGGGGGGGGTGCCCGACAGAGCTCTGGGCTGAGGTTGGAGGGACAGGAAGTGGCCCTTCAGTCAGATCCCCCCTGGTATTCCCCTGGTCCTTGCTCTCCTCCCTACCCTGCCCCCCACTGTTCCCTGGGCCCAGCTCAGCCCATGTTTGGCCTTGTCCTGGGTAGGTGCTGAGTTGGCTTTTGTCCTCAAGCCAACAGCCTGGGAAGCCCTCCTGTTGCCCACTCTCACCCTTCTGCCTTACCCTTTTCTGGCCCATTCTTTCTCCCCCACTGTGTGTCTGATCCCCTTTCCTGCCCGCTGCCCTCAGAGCCCCCCTCGGTGTCCCCCACCTCAGCCTCTCCAGGTCTGCTTGTCCCCCAGCACTCTGAGCCTGCGGGCTCCCTCCAGTCCTGGGAAACCTGGCTCTGGCACCCCCTTTGTCCCCCAAGGCTAACTCAAGGGGGAGGGGCAGGATATAGAATGGAGGGCAGCTGGAGGCCGAATATTTTTGGGAGGACGTAAACACATGGGAGGGGCCCAGAGCGGGGTGGGAGCGGGGTGGGAACCGGGAGGATGCTTAACCCTCCCTGTGCTGGGGCTGCTCCTGATCGTGCCCCTGACCCTAGACGCCGGGGTCTCACCTCAGCCCCACCATGGCTTTCTTCTTTAGGCAGCCTCTCCCTCCCTTAACTTCTTTCGTGGGGCCGTTCCCACCACCCCTCTCCTAGCCTTTCTGATCCTGCCCCCTAATCCATGACTGGGGCTGCTTGAGGCATGGATGCACCCCTAGAATTCTGTGCGGACTGGTGGTCTTAGGACCAGAAAGCTACACATGTGGAAATGGAGGCCCCCACAGTGAGAGATATCAGGGTGTTGCCTTATGACAAGGGCTTACAGACGGGATGACAGATCTCACCCTTGGAGCTGCCCCATTTGGCCTGTCTCCTTCCACCCGGCTGCCTCCCTGGCGCACTCTCCCCTCCTCACCTCCTCTCCTGTGTCTTGGGGTCTCTGCTTTGCTGCTTCCCGTGGCTGACTCTAGGCCAGGCTGTCAGCCTCTTCCTGCACCCCCCCCTCCTCCGGTCGGCCCCCATCTCCTCCCATTCCCACCCCCTGGGCCCCTCCAGCTCCCAGCCCTCCCGAGGCTCCTCCCCACCCCATTAGGATCGGCCTCCTGGCAGCCAGCCCTCTGAGACCTCCCTCCCATCCACCCACAGGCCTTCCGGCCACAATCTTGCTGTCAGACCTTGACCCCTACCCTGGCCGATCCTGGCTAACCCTGGCCAAGCCGTCCTCCCCTCCCCCTCCCTCTGGCCAAAGAGCCCAAGCATTTGGTGGTCTTGGGCCAGTCTCTCCTCCATGGGATGTGGGGCTGCCCTGCCTCCTCCCCCGTCCCCCCAACCCCAGTGCGGCCTCTGTAGGGCTGCCCTCTTCTTTGGCCCCTCCTGGGTGACCAGTCCCCAGCATCCTCACCCACACATTTCAGGAAAGTCTCGCCAGAAATACAGACATATTCAAACCCAGTGAGACCTTGAGGAGTCACTCAACCCCTTCCCCTGCCTCCCAAGCCCTAAAACCACACGGAGAAGGAAGGCGTCTCTGTCAGAGATGCATCTGGTGTCCAACAACCTCGATAAGCAGCACACATGTTCAGCCTTGATCTTGCGTGTCCCATCCTTGGTGGGGAGAGATCCAGGGGTCTCACGGGGGTGTTGGGAGCCTGCAGGCACAGCAGAAGGGTGTGATGGAATTCATGAGGCTAGCGTGGGGTGGGGGGAAACTGTCCAAGTATTGGTCAACTCCGTGCATCCTGCCACCTCCCTGGCTCCAAGCCCCATGCGAATGGCCCCAAACAGGGTCTCATTTACCTTCCCAAGTCCCCAGCTACTGATGGCCGATGTTTGGCACAGATTTTCTCCCCGTCCCTATTCACCCCTGCCATGGATCTCCGCAGGAAGCTGACAGCTTCCTTTGCGATGTGCTCTGGGGGCACCAGAAAGACCCTTGGCCGCAGTTAGCTTGGGCAGCTACCATGGTTCCTTCCGTGCCATCTTGTAGAACGCGTCATGGGTCTCGTCGGTGGGTGTCTCCTCTCCCATCTTCTTTCTCCTTGTGAATTTGTACTTTCTTATTAATTTACCATTGTTCTGATGGAGTTTTGGGAGGGAGTAGGGATAAACACGTGTGTGATCTGCCATGTTTAATCAGAGTCTGTGAATTACTAAAGAAGAAAAATCACTATCTCACTACTATATAGAGAGTATATATATGTATAGTATATATATATTATTATATATTATATATATATAATTGTGTGCCCCTAAAATTCCTATGTTGCAGTCATAACCCCAAGTACCTCCAGAATGTGACTGTATTTGGAGGTTTGGACTTTAAAGAGGTAATTGGGGGCGCCTGGGTGGCACAGCGGTTAAGCGTCTGCCTTCGGCTCAGGGCGTGATCCCGGCGTTAAGGGATCGGGCCCCACATCAGGCTCCTCTGCTGTGAGCCTGCTTCTTCCTCTCCCACTCCCCCTGCTTGTGTTCCCTCTCTCACTGGCTGTCTCTATCTCTGTCAAATAAATAAATAAAATCTTTAAAAAAAAAATAAATAAAGAGGTAATTGAGGTAAAATGAGGTCAGATGGGGGAGTGGAGAGGAAGGACCGATCCAATATGACTAGTGTCCTTATAAGAAGAGATCAGGACACAGAGGGAGGACCGTGTGAAGACACAGGGAAAAGACAGCCACCGACAAGCCAAGGAGAGTAGCTTCAGAAGAACCAACCCTGCCAACACCTTGATCTTGGACTTTTGGGCTCAAGAATTGGAAAAATAAGTTTCTCTTGTTTAAACCACCCAGTGTGGACAGTCCTAGCAAGCCTACACACACACACAGAGGAGATCCTTTCCTAAGACTAATCAGGTGCTTTGTGATCAAAAGAATGAAGCTAGAATGGTTAATACTAAGTTGAAAAAATCAAAATGGCCTTTTTGAGAATAAATATATGAATCCTGTATTTATCTGGAAAAAAGCATATAAGAAATCAGGACGCCTTTTGTAATGTTTTAACGTGGCAGGAAATGAAACTTGGATTTTCATTAGTGGACGTATCTTAACACTAACATATCATTAACGTTTTGAAATTTATAATAACTCTTTCAAGAACATTCAGCAAACCAATAAGAGGAATTTGCATCTTTATGAAGTACATTTAAACAGTCAGCTTCATGGATGCAAAAATATTTTCCTAAATCAAAGTGGTTGGAAGGCAGACAGATACCAGGCTGAAGGTCCATCAGATCTCATGGAGACGGGGAAGCCTCGCTCAGGGATCCACCACTAGATGGAGACGGTGGGCACAGCCTAGGTCCTTCACGCCACCAGTCCTCTGCCAGTTTTTTCAAATAACAGGCGGTGGAATTATTATTATTTTGGGAGAGAGAGAGAAGGAGTGAGCAGGGAGGGACAGAGGGAGAGGGAGAGGGAGAGAGAGAATCCCAAGCAGCTTCCACACCCAGTGCAGAGCCTGATGCAGGGCTCAGTCTCACAGCCCTGAGATCATGACCTGAGCCAAAATCAGAGTCAGAGGCTTCAACTGACGAAGCCACCCAGGCAGCCCAAGAATTATTTTTCTTACATAGTTGTGGTAGCATATGGTCGCTTTTTGATTCCTGGTTTAACTGTAAGAACTTCTTTTAACTCCATCCAACCCATAAATCATGCTAGTTTGTTGCAGTGCTTTTATCTGCCATACGCCCATTCATTAGAACTGCAACCTGGTGCAGGCACAGATAATAAGCAGCATCTCCGCCAGTGGCAAGCGCGTAGAGCAGTTTAGATGCTGTGAAATGACACACTTCCCAAATGTTCTTTTGAGAATGAATTTTATTTTGTATATTGTTTGTCAGATGTAGTAATGTAATAGAATGTTACCATGTAGCAGTCAAACATGCTATATTGTTGTCACTTCTAATAACATCCCCAAAATAAACCTTCTTAGATCATGTTCAGAGGAAACTCTCTTCTCATGTTTGAAGACAGCTGAGGCCAACCACTTCTGAGCACATTCGAGACCTCGGTGGCCAGCTCTGAAGGCACCAAATTTAACTGTGACCCAGATTGGGTCTTGGAGCCCTTGAGGAGGCTCTGAGTTGAAACCAAGTTTACATTCTGACTCACCACGTGAGGTTATCTGAGAAGGGTCTGGGCAGGTGCGAGGTGGCATTTCTGTGCCGTGGCGACGCGGACAGAGGGCGTTCGTGCACAGCGACGCGGCGATACCGGCGACATCGAAGCACCTGCAACTACCCCTGCTTCTGCCAAACTGCGAAGACCCCACAGAGGTTCTGTTTGGAATTTCCCTGGTGTTTCCAGATCAAGCTTGGCTTTTAGATTTCAAACCCAGAATGGATACACACAAGGCTTCTCAATCCATCTTTTGAATTAAGTTGAGGAAGACACAACCAATGCCAGCCTGGAGTAGAAAAAGACATCATGATCATAGATGAGATTGGACCTTGAAAGGGTAAAAATGTCGATCTCTAGGTAAAGTCAAGTACCTTCTCTCTTAGCTGAGACGCCGCAGTGGTTTGTGGCCGCGTTTCCTGGTGGCATAGGGTCCCGAGAGCAAATCACCAAGCAGTGGTAACCGTGCTCTCCAGAGTGTCGGGCGCCCTCCTCCCCCTGAGCTATGGTCCCCTCAGAGCCAGAGGTTCCTCAAAGGTGCTCGCATTCCTGTCATTCTAGAATAATGTTCCAGATAAAAGAATGTTAGATAAAAGAATGCTGCCTACAGTCAGAGTCCTTGAAGAAGGAGAGCTACAGATTCAAGTTTTCTTCTTTTTTTTTTTTTTAAAGATTTTATTTATTTTTTCGACAGAGATAGAGACAGCCAGCGAGAGAGGGAACACAAGCAGGGGGAGTGGGAGAAGAAGAAGCAGGCTCATAGCGGAGGAGCCTGATGTGGGGCTCGATCCCATAACGCCGGGATGTGCCACCCAGGCGCCCCTCTTCTAAATGTCTTCTTCTTTGCCTCACTCACATACTGACTGGAATTCTCCTATGAGGAAAAGTGGTATTTTTCTCTCACCCGAAGTTCTATCAGACTCCCATCCTCTGCTTAACAAGCAGGGAAGAGACTTTGAAGTTTGTGAATAAAGGATGGTCCAGACTGTGAGGTCTAATCCAGTTCTGTCCCCGTGGGCTCGAGCTCTCCCATTGTCCTTATTCATTTGGCCCACGGACACTTGCTGAGTTCCCATCACGGACCTGACGCCTTTCTAGAAGCTGGCTGCAGTAGAAAAGACAGGCCAGATCCCTGCTTTCCGGCGACATGAGCTACGCACAGCAGTAAAGTAGGGGAGCTAGGAGGGGATGGGGTCGGAGTGGGCTGATGACGACCCTAATCCCTGCTCAGGTCCCAGTGGTTGCAGTCTGTGAATGTTACCTTATATGGCAAAGGGGACTGCAGATGTGAGCTAGCTAAGAGCTTTGAAATGGGGAGATCATGTTGGGGAACTATAACTAAAAACAAAATCTCCTACCAACCCAGAAAGCTCTCTGCAAAGGCAGAAGAGAAAACAGTTTTATTAGCCAAAAAGCACGAAAGCAGAAAGAGAGGCACATCACAGGCAGTCGGCTGAGAGATCAGGAAAGCAGAAGGAGATCTCCCTGATTCCACAGCCCAGCAGACTAGCTGCCGCCCGCTGCACACGGTCTCCAGCCAGAGCCTATCTCGTCCTCAGCAAGAGGACTTGCCTGATGGCACTGTGCGTCACCCGGAGTTCATCCTAAACTCACCCGGCCATTGGGGTGGCCGCCTGTGTTTGCTAATTGCCTTGCTCCCAAGGAACAGGGCGCGTCTCCTATCTTTACGACAGGAGACAGTTCTGCAGCTTGGAGCCGGGCACCCGGGGAAGTCAGGCCCCCACCCACACTCCCGTGGGTCCCTGTCTCCCTCGGTGTTTACATTTCAAGGAGGTGGCTCCCAGGGCCTTGGAGGGAGGGCGATAGGGGGGGTGTAAAATGAACGCGTGTGGTCTTCAGCCACCAGATCTGCGGTGGCTTGTCACGGCAGCCACGGGAGACTCCTGTGGGTGGGGGTGCGGAGAGGAGAGGCTCACTGGGAAGCTCGTTGAGGAGAGGATCCTTGAGCCCGAATCGGAAGGAAGCGACGAGTGAGCGCTATAAACATCGGCAGGTAGATCTCTCTAGGCAGAGGGAACAGCCACCGCAAAGGCCTTCGGGGGGACCGGGCTACTGAGGCTGGGCAGCGTCCAGCTGGACCTCGGAGGCTGGTACGGTCAGACCAGGTGGAACCTTAGAGGCCCCAGCAGCCGTCTGCGGGGTTCTCGAACAGAACTGCGCTGTGTTTAAGAGGGCCATGCTGGCCCGGGTCGGGGAGGGCCTGGCCGGCGGGAGGGGCTGCCTGGGGCTGGGGGCAGGGGTCACACAGCCGGGAGGCACCCAGGTGCTGGCCTCACCGCAGCAAATCAGATCTCTACCTGGTTTCCTTTTGACCAACCCTGTGCTTTTCCTTTTAGAAAAACAGACTCCTGGAACTAGATATGCAACAGCAGAGAGTCTGGTACAGCCTTCTGGGGGTGACATTTGCTCTCGGTCTGGGGCTGCTCTTATAGGGGGTCCTTGCCATGCACAAGGAGGACCTCTGTGATCATTTCCTGGGGAGTTTCCATGCCAGCTAGCAAGATCCCTTCGCCAGAGATGCCAGCCTGGGACACTCAGGGCCTTCCTCAGTGGGGGCGGCGGCCGCTTTCTCCCCAGGTCTAGGCCTGGAGGGCTCAGGATGGAGGGCTGCCTGAGCACCTGCAACGGGCCAGCAGGCATGACCTCCACACAGCTCAGCGTGGGACTGTTCTGCCTCCTCCCCACACTGTCCGCGAGCTCCTGAAAGGAGCTCTGTGAGGTTTCCCATCTGCCTTCAGGATGCTGTCTGAAGCTGGACTTAACAATTTTGAGTTGCGTTAGAGTGAAGTTCTGTCTTCTCTCTTGCTTCCTACTCTCCTCCAGCTTTTCAACAGTCATGCATTCAAGGTTTATCAACAAGTACTTGGTTTTGGGGCACCGGGGTGGCTCAGTCGGTTGAGCGTCTGACTTCGGCTCAGGTCATGATCCCAGGGTCCTGGGATCGAGCCCCACATCGGGCTTCCTGCTCAGGGGGGACCCCGCTTCTCCCTCTCCCGCTGCTTGTGCTCTCTCCCTCTGTCAAATAAATAAATACAATCTTAAAAAAACAAAAACAAAAACCCCCAAGTACTTGGTTTTTATTTCCTATTAAGTACTACCCCATGAAAGATTTCCATCACTAAACTTGGCTGAGAAGTCCTCTCGATGTCCTTTCACGTTGTGGGAAAACAGCACGGACCATTTCTGCGTGGCTCATGAGGAGGACCAGCACGTGGCCCAGTGGCAGATGGCAGACACTGACTCAGTATTTGTTGGATGTGCAGTGAGTCCTGTGGGGAGCACTGGGACAGTGTATCTGCGAGAGGTGGGTGCAGATACAGGACTGATTCTACGGTATACTCGGTCCTCTTCATAGAGCATTTCTGGAGACGTTGCTCTCCTCACGCCCTGGTGCGCCCACCTACTTTGCCATCTAAACCAGTAGTGGGGGCCAGGCACAGCTGGAGGGCAAGAGGATCCTCCCTGAGCCCCTGTCAATTTTTGCTGTCTGGTGGGTTCTCCACCCGGTGCAGACCTATCATTCTCTGGCAAGCATGTCAGAGCAGAGACGATCTCCACTGGGTTCGGCCATTTGGCTTGCTGCCGTGCCCGCGCCCCCCCCCCCGCCATCCTCCTTGAAGGTATATTGGGGGGCGGAGTCCCAAATACCAAGGCCTGGAATTCCTGGCTGCCATAAGGGCTTGGGAACCCCTCACAACTCCTGTGTCCCTTTCCCTTCTGCAGAGTGAAGGCCGTGTCATTTCCTTTGGCTATGCCCAGAGAGGAAGGAACGGCAGCAGGTGGCTAACTCCTGATTGCACAGAAGACACGTCTAGTGGGGGCCAGGGAGGGAGGGAGTAGTTTTTGGACTTAAGGGAAGAGCCTTTTGGCTAAGAGAGGCTGCTTACCAACAGATGAAGATACTCTGGGGGTCCATAAAAGGAATTCCACTTCAAAGGTGCTGGCGGGAAGTGTTGGACATGCCACGTTTACTCGTGAACTGATGGGTATCTCACAATTATTCTGTGCTGGGCCCAGCACTTGGTGCTTTGCCCACACATACGACTTTAGTGGAGAAGAGTAGGGCTGGTTTCCTGTCAACCCCTATCTAGCTGTGTGGCCCTGGGTAAATTCCTCAACCTCTCCTGAGTCTCAGTTGTTTCGTTTGTAAAATGAAGACTAGAAGAGTATGTTTTCTAGGGCTGTAGAGAGGATTGAGATGTGTATATGAGGAGTTTATCACCATGCCTGACACAAGATAAGGACTCCCTACATATTAACTATCCTTAATAAGTACTTAGTAAAAACTAGACTATCTTAGGGGCACCTGCTTGGCTCAGTTGTTTAAGTGTCTGACTCTTGATCTCACGCCAGGTCTTGATCTCAGGGCTGTGAGTTCAAGTCCCCATGCTGGGCTCCACGCTGGGTGTGGAAGCTACTTAAAAAAAACCCAAAAAACAAAAAACTAGAGTATCTTCTAAATCTACTGATAGACAAATCCATTCTTTTTTTTTTTTTTTAAAGATTTTATCCATCTATTCGACAGAGATAGAGACAGCCAGCGAGAGAGGGAACACAAGCAGGGGGAGTGGGAGAGGAAGAAGCGCTCATAGCAGAGGAGCCTGATGTGGGGCTCGATCCCATAACGCCAGGATCACGCCCTGAGCAGAAGGCAGACGCTTAACCGCTGTGCCACCCAGACACCCCGACAAATCCATTCTTATAACCATCAAACTTGACATACATTGTATAATATGCAATATGCTATGAACATATTTTCTGAACCCCAAAACTCATGATCTAACAAAAGTTTTTCTTTTCATATTTGTGAATTTTATTATTTAAAAAGTATAAAACTTATACATTTAATCTACAAATAGAAATCTTGACTGTGAGAGATAAAATAAGACCTGAATAAATGGGGGGACATGAATCTTAAATCTCTTCTAATGGATTTTAAAATATTGACAAAAAATTTAAAAATATTTGACAAATTCTAAATTTGGAAGAATAAATGAGTGATTGTAGCCAAGACAATTGTTTTGGGGAAAAAGGAATCTGTGTGTAGGGGGAGTACTTATACTATTAGATATTAAAACTTATTTTCTGTGATAAAATACACATAAATTTTAATATAATTTAATATTTAAAAATTTTAAATAAAATTTAATTTGGGGTGCCGTGGCTGCTCTACATATGACACCAAAGGCAGAAACCATAAAAGCCTTTTACAAGATACGAACCCCCAAATAATGTGAAATAAAACCAATTTCTCAACTTTAAAAAATGGACAAATAAAGTGAGCAAAGGGACATAAGCAGGGGCGCCTGGGTGGCACAGCGGTTAGGCGGCTGCCTTCGGCTCAGGGCGTGATCCCGGCGTTCTGGGATCGAGCCCCACATCAGGCTCCTCCGCTATGCTTCTTCCTCTCCCACTCCCCCTGCTTGTGTTCCCTCTCTCGCTGGCTGTTTCTATCTCTGTCAAATAAATAAATAAAATCTTTAAAAAAAAAAAAAAGGGACATAAGCAAATTCCCAAAAAAGAAAATACAAACAGGCAATAAATATGTGAAAAAACAAGCCAGCTAACTAGTAATCTGGAAAATGAAATTCAAAACAATGAGAAATAATGACTTTAAATTTGAAAAAATAGCCTGCGTTGTCAAGGATATGGAAAAATGGGCATTTCTCAAGGGAAAGCTGATAAATTTTCCTGGAAGATAATTTAGAAAGCATTTTAAAAATATACTTGCCTTTGATCCATCAGTTTCCCACTCCCCGAATTTTAAAATCAGCCTCGTGCAAAAAAAGATGACTCTCTAATGGTACAGAAAACCAAGAAAGTTTACTTGTACATTTATGCCGCCATTAAAAGTCATGTCCTAAGAGAATATCTAATAAAATAGGAGAAAATTCACAATATTGTTAGCGAAAAGGGCAGAATACATTTTTGCAACTCATTAACCCAATTACGTCAGACATGCATAGATAAGTATAGAGAAAACACTGGAGGAGACATACCAAAGTTTGAAGTGTAATTGACCCTAGAAGCTCAAAAGTATGAGAGATTTTTATATTCTTTTCTGATAGAACTGATGCAACCGATCTGTGTTTTAATAATGATTGCACAATTAACATCGACTCTGTTGAAAAGCATAAAAGTACATGACATTGTACTAGCCTTGGAAAATCCAGGAAGTGTTTGTAAAGCCACGGCCACCTGCTCGGAGGTGAGTCACGGGCGCAGGCTCGCACCTGCCTCCGCGCTCGCCGACCGGCTGCTCCGCGGTTCCAAGCGAAATGCCCGGGGCGAGAACGGCCCCTGGGCCAGTCCCCGCGCCCCCGGCCACGGGAAGCCGGGAACGCCTGCTCGTGGTAATTTCTGGAATAGGGGTTATTCTCTTTCTAAAGTTCAGGCGGTCGGGCCTTTCCTTTCTCCACTGGTGAACAAATCAGAAACCAGACTTTCGGGTCAGCCGCGCCGCCCCTGGCCAGGGGCATTTCGGTGCTGCAGCGCGGCCAGAGGTCGAGGTGGCCGGCGGCGGCCGCAGCAGTGGAGGGGTGGCCCGGGGACGGCGAGCGCCCTCTCGGAGGAAGCCAGCGAGGCCGGGTCTAGCCGAGGGACCGCGGTCCGGCCACGCGGTCGCGCAGGGACGCGCGTCCTCCGCAGGGACAAAGGGTCGGGAAACTTGAGCCGGGCCTGTCCCGGAAAATCCGGGCTGCGGTCGCCATGGCTACGGAGCCGGGCTCTGGGCGGTCGCCCCCCGGCCCAGCCCGAGAGGGGGCGCTGGGAGGGGGGTGCGGAGGGGACGGGCCGCGCCGCCCGCCCCCCCGCCCTCCNGGAACCGGCGGGGGGGCTGGGCCCGGGCCTGGCAGTTGTGAACTCGAACCTGCCGCTGTCGCCGCGCGGGGTGGGGAGCGCGGCCGCCGGCGCCGGCGTTCCGGCCTCATGGACGCGCGACGCGCCTCCGCGCACCCCGCCGGAGAGGTTCGTCCCGGGCAGGGCGCGGGGTTCCACGCGGGCCCGAGGCGGGCGGCCCTACCTGCCGGGCGCGTGACTGTGTGTGCGCTGTGTGGGGGGGACAGTGCTGGCCCGAATGGGGGGGCGAGCCCGCGCACCTGCGCACAGGCTCCGCGAGGTGCGCTCTGCGTGGGGACCCGAAAGGGCCCACTCGGGGTGCGCGGAGCCGTGTGTCAGCGACGTGGTCGGAGGACACGCGCGAAAACAAAAGGGGGGTGTGGGGTCTCCACGGCCTTTTGCCATTCAGAGGCGCAAGGGGACTGTGACCGAGACCTGGCCACACTAGCTCGCCCTACGCAGCCCCTTGGGAACCGGGCCTGGAATTCCTGTTGGGAGGAGGGTGGGGGAAGGGGAGCCAGCAGGGATTCCAGAGTTTCTGCCATCAGCCGGCCTTTGGCCATCAGCATGGAGAATTCATGCTGTGACCTTACCCGGGGAGGAAATGACCCCCAAACGCTGTCGTGTACTTCCTTGGTGAAGGGGGCACATTCATTTATTAATCCAGTATCCATTAAGGTTACTCGGCCGCTCGGGGTGTGGGGCTTGGGTGGGGGAGGGGGTTGTGGCTGGTGAGGACACAAAGATGACTGCCCTGGAGGAGCTCAGAGCCTCATGCGTGTTTTCTCTCCCCTCCCCGCAGGTAAGGCTGGCCTCTCTGCACTCAGAGGTCTGAGCTCTGCCATGGGGGTAGGGGTGTCTTTACTGCTGCAGTTTTCTCTGACATCTGGGGGCTACCAGAGTGTGCGCCGAAGCCGGCGCTACAGCCGCAGAAGTATCCCCAGGAACATCCCCAGGAGGAGCTGGAAAAAGCCTCATCTCCAGCTCCACGGTCTCCAGGGTAGAGTCTGGCCTTCTTTGTTGGGTTCCCAAACCATTCCACAGCCCCAATGCTAAGATCTCCTCATCCTGGAGGAAGGAAGTCACCTGTAGGGGGAAAGGATCACATTCCCGTGCCAGCGTCTTCCCTGTGCTCAGTCTGGCCATGGGGAATGAGTCGTGTCTGAGCTCCTCAAGAGGAAGGAGTTCGGCTCTAGGGAGTTCAGCAGGATGGGTCTGGAGCTTGCAAGCCGGCAGTGAAGGTCCATTAGGAGGCTAACCACCACCCACCCCTCAGTGGCTGCAGGACGCGCTCCTGGAGGAATCGGGGCTCCCCAGCACCGTGGAAGAGCGGAATGTGGGGCAGCCCCTATTGGGGTTGGGGCATGACCTGGCAGGGGACAGGGATTACAGTCTTGTCTTTCCTCCCCCCCTCTTGCCCCAGTAGTAATCCCTATCACTCCAAGGGAGGCAGGGATCTGGGCCCCCAAGAGTAGCCTGCTGTGGGTCTTCCTTGGATTCGGGAGAGCTTTCCTTTCCGCGATGTCCTAATCATGTGTGTGGGTAGAGGAGGGCAGGCAGGCAGAGTGTGGGCACAGTCTGGACAGGCAGTGGCCTGGCCTTACGCAGCTTTGCAAGTAGCATCTAGCACTGCCCTCCTGTTCCCCAGAAGCGCTGTTCTCTCCTGCTCTCCAGGCTTCTACCCTGAGCGACTGAGGATAGGGAGGCCAAACACGCTCCCGTGTGGTGTGATTAGAGCCCAGGAGAGGATACATACGATAAAGGCTGTAGGAGTTTCTTTTCTGTGGGAACTTTACAAACCCAGGTGTTCATGTCTGCTTGTCCCGCCTCACTGTTGCTGTGAAGCTCAAATGTAGCGGCAGGAAACACTAGAAAGGAGCAGCGGCGGCAGGGAAGCACTTGTGAAAAGCCTAAAGCACCATAGGGAGAGAGGTGACCACGTTCTCTGGTGAGTCCTAAGGCAGGAATGTTTGTGCAGCCAACGCTGGAGTGTTTACTCCATGCCAGACACGGGGTGACTGGGATGAGGGGGGGATTCCAAGAAGCGTCAGAGTTCCTCCCTCCTGGTAGTTTCCAGGGTTAGTAAATACTTAGTAAATACTTAAATACACTTGCAGTGGTTTCTAGAAGCACAAGATTGAAATGATATAGAACATACAAGGAAATAGAAGAGTAGCCCAGATTCAAGGGCTCTAGGTGTTCAGAGAGACGAGCTCCTCTCGGGCCTGGGGCCGGCCAGGGAGGAACTGGGGCAGGATAAATTGATCTCCAGAGTGACACTCCTTTTCCACCCTCAGCAGAGGAAGAACCCATGCTGGAACGTCGCTGCAAGGGCCCCCTGGCCATGGGCCCCGCCCAGCCCAAGGTCTCTGGGCCCTCCCAGAAGTTGCCCCAGACCCTGGAGAAGGAGCCCCACGGGCTGAGGTTACGAGGCACTTCCGTGGCCCAGTCAGGCAGCCAAGCCCCCAGTAGGGCCCACCGTTGTGCCCACTGTCGAAGGCACTTCCCGGGCTGGGTGGCCCTGTGGCTTCACAGCCGGCACTGCCAGGCCCGGCTGCCCCTGCCCTGTCCTGAATGCGGCCGTCGCTTCCGACACGCCCCCTTCTTGGCACTGCACTGTCAGGTCCATGCCGCTGCCACCCCAGATCTGGGCTTTGCCTGCCACCTCTGCAGGCAGAGCTTCCGAGGCTGGGTGGCCCTGGTGCTGCATCTGCGGGCCCACTCGGCTGCAAAGCGGCCCATCGCCTGTCCTGAATGTGAGAGACGCTTCTGGCGACGAAAGCAGCTTCGAGCTCACGTGCGGAGGTGCCACCCCCCGGCCCCGGAGGCCCGGCCCTTCATATGTGGCAACTGTGGCCGGAGCTTTGCCCAGTGGGACCAACTAGTTGCTCACAAGCGGGTTCACGTAGCCGAGGCCCTGGAGGAGGCCGCAGCCAAGGCTCTCGGGCCTCGGCCTAGGGGCCGCCCGGCCGTGACCGCCCCCCGGCCTGGTGGAGACGCGGTTGACCGCCCCTTCCAGTGTGCCTGCTGCGGCAAGCGTTTTCGGCACAAGCCCAACTTGATCGCCCACCGCCGAGTGCACACGGGCGAGCGGCCCCACCAGTGCCCCGAATGCGGGAAGCGCTTTACCAATAAGCCCTACCTGACCTCACACCGGCGCATCCACACCGGCGAGAAGCCCTACCCGTGCACGGAGTGCGGGCGCCGCTTCCGCCACAAACCCAACCTGCTGTCTCACAGCAAGATCCACAAGCGGTCCGAAGGGTCTGCCCAGGGCGCCCCCGGCTCGGGCAGCCCCCAGCTTCCGGCCGGCCCCCTGGAGGCCTCGTCCGAGCTCCCCGCCGAGGCCCCGCTGAAAGCTGCCCGGGAGCGTGCGCCCGAGCCTCCGCTGGAGGCCCCGGGAGCACCCCCGCCCGACGCGGCGGCCGCGCCCCCGACCCTCTTCAGCTGCGAGGACTGCGGCCGGAGCTTCCGGCTGGAGCGCTTCCTGCGGGCCCACCAGCGGCAGCACACCGGGGAGCGGCCCTTCACCTGCGCCGAGTGCGGGAAGAACTTCGGCAAGAAGACCCACCTGGTGGCGCACTCCCGGGTGCACTCGGGCGAGCGGCCCTTCGCCTGCGAGGAGTGCGGGCGCCGCTTCTCCCAGGGCAGCCACCTGGCGGCCCACCGGCGCGACCACGCCCCCGAGCGGCCCTTCGTCTGCCCGGACTGCGGCAAGGCCTTCCGCCACAAGCCCTACCTGGCGGCCCACCGGCGCATCCACACCGGCGAGAAGCCCTACGTCTGCCCAGACTGCGGCAAAGCCTTCAGCCAGAAGTCCAACCTGGTGTCCCATCGGCGCATCCACACGGGCGAGCGCCCCTATGCCTGCCCCGACTGCGACCGGAGCTTCAGCCAGAAGTCCAATCTCATCACCCACCGGAAGAGCCACATCCGGGACGGCGCCTTCTGCTGCGCCATCTGTGGCCAGACCTTTGACGACGAGGAGAAGCTCCTGGCCCATCAGAAGAAGCATGATGTCTGAGAGGGCAGGGGCTGCGGAGGCCGAGGGAGGGGGGGGGGCCCGGACGTCATTTACACGAGAGTGTTGCCGTGGGCCTGGGCCTTGGGCGGGGGGCCTGTGTTGCTGCTGGTGTAGACGAGGGGTGGGAGAGCAGCCAGTGAGCTGTGCCCTGTTAGAGATGGAGGTCCAGCCCCCGGCCGCCAGGGAAACCACTCAAAGAGCACGGGACTCCGGCCTCCAGCTGGTGTTCCCTAAGGTTCTGTCCTGACTGTCCCGTGCTCTGGAAAAGTAGCAATAGCAGCTCCACCTACCCCTTAGAGCCCTCCTGCTGGAGGGGCCACCAGGGGCCAGGAAGACCCTTCCCCCCCTGGTGTTAACGCCTTAATGTCCTTGTCTTTTATTGAGTTCCTTCAGCTCGTTTTTTTGGAAGTAGGTGTGGTACAGTCCTTAGTAAATGAGCGCTTGGGAGGAAAAGTGGACCAGCTGGCTACACCCAGGAGAACCTGCTGGCCTTGTTAGACAGCACCTGGGCCTTTTCCAGCACGGAGAGGTGAGGCCGCGCTGCTCTAACCTGTCCCACCCCGTCCCCTTCCTCCTGCCCCTGCGTAGGCACCGGGACTAAGAGAGCCCCATCTACTGTTAGCGCTCAGCTCCACTCCCCCTCCCTGAGATCCACGTACCACCCTCCCAGCGCTTAGAGCATCCCCTGGACACAGCAGCACTGTGTCCAGGATTTTGTCTGAACACCCCCACCCTCCACTCGTTCCAGAACTCAACATGGTGGAAAGGACTGCCCTGTTGATAATGGAGGGTAGGCTGACAGGCAGAAAGGGGCAAGTTTCCTTTTCCACATTTCTAGGTTATGGATGCCCAGCCTCTGCTTGAACACTTAGGTGACAGGGAGTCCCCACCTCCTGAGGCCCTGGTTCTATTGTAGGATAATTCTAATTGTTAGAAATTCTTCCTTATAATGAATGGAATCTGCTTTCCTGTAATTTCTACCTATTGGGCCTTGTTCTGTTCTCTGGAATGAAACAGAACAACCACTTACCCTCCTTTTCAAACTAGAGAATAAAGATTTGGTTTTAGAGCTGGTGGCTGAGTGTTCCTTTTTCCTGGGGAGCTGTGTAGTTTGAAAGAAGGGCAGCATGCTCTGCTCTGGGCTGGGGGGAGGGCGGTGGAGGAGGGGTGCTGGTCAGGGGACAAGTGCCCCCACTTGGGCTCCTTTGCACCCTGCTTCCAGTTCTTCCCCGGGGGAGGCCAGGCACACCCCATGGGTGGGACTAGTTCCGCAGGGACTTAGCTTTCTGTGGGGTCAGACCAGTCAGGGGCCAGTTATCAGGAGGAAAAGGTCTGATCTGAATGTTCTGCAGTGTCTTCCCGGCTGGCCCGCTGGCGCTTCCCTGCACTGGCCGTTTCATACACATTTGAGTGCCTATTCTTGACAGGTATCAGTAGGCCCTTTTCCTGCCAGTTCCAGTAATTTTTGCATAGATCCAGCACCTAGCACACCGTGCATAGTAACAACCACAATTTGTTTATGGGAGTGGCGCCTTGCAAAGGAGGTTACCTAAATTATTTCACATAATCCCCGCGTGGTAGGTACTTCTTTTACAGATGAAAACATTTGCTCAAGGTCATAGAACTGGCAGTCCCCAGAGGCAGCTTAAACCCAGGTCTCTCACTCCTGGAACGTGTGGGCTTGACCACTGCCACGTGTCTGTTGGGTGAATGGAGTATGCTGCTGCTTTGGTGACGATAATTATTAAATGCCTACCATGCTTGATGTTGTGATGGCAACTGGGGACTCAGCAAGATAAGACCCTGTCCTTACCTCTAAGAGGCCCAAGTCTGGGGAGGACGTGTCTGTGTACACAAAGAATGAGCAGGGGTTGATGGACAGGGGTGAGTGGGGCTCCAGGTGTGTAGAATGGCAGCAGACAGCTTCCAAATTTCATATTGGTTGAAGCCACTTCATGCCTTCATGGAGCCACTTAAAAACCTGTATAGTTAATGGCAAATTATCTTTCGGAGACTAGAAGCATTGACTCAAGAATGCCGTACGTCAATATGTCTCTTTCAGGGAACTTAGGGCTTCAAGGGAAGGGGAACAATGCTTTTGGGGGGGCAGGAAAGTAGGTGGTCTGGGGATGATGGGCAGGGAGCAGGAGCCAGGTCCTCAGGCATCTAAGGTTTGTACTTGGGGGTTGGGGAAAAGGATGATGGAGAGAGAATCTGACCAGGGCTCCTGATTTTGAAAGATCACCTTTAAAGGAAATGCTTGGGGGTAGGGAAGGCCGGCATTGGGTGTTCCCTAGTGCTGTGCTGCACCTGTTTTTGGGTAGAGATGGCTAGGAGAGGTCCAAAATTCAGGGAAAGCCACAGAAGTGGCCTTGAGGGGGCTGGTAAAACTGGGACAGTGAACTTGTCCATAGGTCCTTCCTGGGTCCCTCAGAGGATCTGGTGGTTCCCAAGTCCTTGCTTAGTATGGCACATGCTGACAGTAGTCTTGAGGGAGGAACTGCTCAGGTTGGAGAGGTCATAGTTCTGGTGACAGAAGCTACACTTCTGTTCTGAGGATCCAGGGTTCCCCCCCCCTTTTTTCTTCTACAATTACAAAAGTTCTCAATTATCTTGTCAAAATTTAATAATGCAGACTTTTTTTTTTAAATGTGGAAGTCTTTCATTCCCCTCCCTCCCCGTTCTGTCTTTTCTCTCTCTCTTTTTTCTTAATGTAAATAGGATCCCAGATGTGCTTCATTCTTTCCGTCCTTGAAATACCCTTGGTCATGAAATGCCAATCTGGAGAAGTCTTTCACTCTGTAGAGGAGGAAACATACCCAGAGAGAAGGGGGTTTTCTCACTCATAACCAGTGGCAGATCTGGAACTAGAATACTGGAATTCCACAGCCTTTGGTAAACCTCCAGTAGGTATTCTAGAAAATAAAGAGGTGAACGGGATTCTTTAAAAAAAAAATTGACGGCCTAGAGGTATCTGACCTCTGTGTAGGCTTTTATACTTTACAAATGTTTACACAGACAACAACAAATTTGGGTTCTACAAAAGTCTGGAAAGGTAAGTATGTAACTAGGAAATTATTCTTTCACAGATAAGTCAAAGTCCAGAGACAGAAAAACTGCACAGAAGTTAGTAGCAAAACCGACAATCTCAGCCGGACACTGTCTGTTGTCCTGAGGCCAAACAATAGCCGCGCCCACGGCGAATGCTTAGTAGGCGGCTACCGATTCATTAGAATGAGGTCCACCAGCTTCTCGTAGGTTAGTAGGAAGTCTCAGAGAGAGAGGCCAGCTTCTGTTTTTATCAGCCTCAAGTCCCAAAGGCGGTTTCTAAGCAGCTCCAGAGAGTATCCTGCCAGTGGGAGTTGACCTAGCTGGCTTGAGGTAGCCGTGTGAGGAATCTTATTGGCATAAAGGAGCATTTGCTTCCAATTAGTGTGGGTAGAAGAGAAAATTCTCTTTTCTGAAGATCTCCAGGAGCAGTCAAGACCCTCCTTGGCCGTCTGGACCCTGCCTCTAAATCAGCAGTGACACTCCATCGAGGAACGTGACCTCTTCAGACCGCTGTTTCCTGATGAGAAAGCGAGGGGGTGGATTTAATGAGGTCTCCGTCTCTCTCGTAGAAACCCCAGGTCTCCGTCTCTCTCGTAGAGAGCCCAGGATCGTTTATCCGGCGCCCACGACGTGCCTGGCGCCGAGTGGGGTACGGAGGGCGATTTCTCTCGGGTCGCGGGAGACAAGTACAGCTTCTCACCCTAACACTTGGTGTACTGTAGTGCCAAGTGCCACCATGTCACATGCACACTCGAGTGTGAGCGTCAGAGTGGGGTTCGTGCGTCCTGCTCTCCCGATCCCGGCACCAAGAGCGGTGCGGGCGCGCCCCGGAGTCGGAGGAGAGTTGCGGAATGACGGGATCGATCTGAGAGCGCGTCCGCGGAGCCAGAGCCAGAGGGAGAGCCCGGCGGAGCGGAAGAACAGGGTGCCGCGGCGCCGACCGGTCACCAGCACCCGGCCTCGCCCTCGCTCCTCCTCCCCTCGGAGCCCTGGACTCTGCTCCCGCGCCAGCGGCCAAAGCGTTAACGCCGCGCGGGGCCCCCCGCGAGACCCAGCGGGCGGCGGGGTCAGCCCGCCCACCAGGGCTATTGGCTCAGGAGAACAAAGGGGCCGCCCCACGGGCTTCTCCGATAGGGCGGAGCTGGTCATCTGAGCGGCGCAGCCAATCAGGCGGCGGGACGGCCCCGGGGATAGCCAGGCCCGTTAGCCAATCAGAGGGAAGGCGCCCGCCCCGCCTGTCCCGGGACTGGCGGGGTCGGAGAGCTCAGTGCCCAAGTCGCCCCGGGGTGGCAGTTCCCGTTAACCTTAACCACAAAGTCAAGGTATTTATTCCCGTCCCCTCCCTCCGAGTCCCTCCGAATCCGGGCGGGAGGGGCGTGCGGAAGGACGGACCGTGCTGTGGGGCCAGCGCCCCGCCCGCTCCTCCCGCGCTGCCCCCACCCAGCCTCGGGCTGGCGGCGGCCTCGGGGGTCTCGCGGTCCCCTGAGCCCCTGGCGCTGCGGCCCCGAACTTTCCCCGCCCCCACACAGCCCCTGGGGAAGGGGGTCGTGCGTGGGAGGGGGCTGCAGGCCGGGGCAGAGAGCAGGAGGGGGGCCGTGAGAGCGGGAGGGACGGGGTGGTGAGCGGGGGGCTGACCCCTGGTCCCTTTGGCGCGTTCTGCCCAAGCGCTGCCCCTGTGTTCGCGGCTGTGTCAGCTGTGTCGGAAAGACCGAGCTTTTGGAGGGCAGGAACCCCAGTGCTCGCCGCACAGTGACACAGAGTAGGTGCTTAATAAACGATTAAGTGAGTGGGCATAAAGATTGGGAGTGCGAACAATGAGAGGGAGGACCACAGAAATTGAAAATGCGTGTGTGTGTGTGTGTGTGTGTGGTGTGTTGGGGGGGAGCTCCATTCCAGGAAAATGGGCACAGGAGTCAAGACCTCAGTGGGGGTGGGGGTAGGAGCCGGGGCTTCTTCCCCTGTAAAGGTGGAGGATAACGGAGATGCTGTCTCCTCCAGTCCTTTGGGCGGGGTGGAGCCTGGAGTGGGTCCTGGTCAGCCAGACCTGGGGCTGGGTGTGGTCAGAGCCCAGGAGCTTGAGACTGGCTGATGTCAGGGCTCCACTATTAGCTATTCTTTTTGGGTCCCTGTGTTCATCTGTAAAACGAAGAGATTAGAGGATATTAGTCTCCTTTCAACTCTAAGGTTCCATGATTCTGTGTTTCTAATCCGTTTTGAACTTAAATTTCTGTATTGTAAGTGTTCATTAAAATTTTTGTTAATGGTTTACAGCACATGGGACCTTCGGCTGGATGTTGGGGAGACAGAAATACTCCGTGTTAAGATGTTTACAGTCTTGTCGTGGAGACAGATACATTATTATACCATGTACATGGTATCAGGCTGAGTGGGTACACAGGTCAGACAGAGAAGGGCCCCTAACTGAACGTGGCATATCCAAAAAGGCTTCCCGCTCAGAGTGATCCCTGGTCTAGGCTGGGCAGGGAAGAGCTGGGCAAGAGTCTTCCAAGACTGGTCACGGGCCAGCCAAGATGCTGCAAGGTCAGGGAGTCACATGCTGGGACAATGGCAAGCTGGGAGGCAGGAGAAGCCAGCAGAGGCCGGGTTCTAAATGGTCTTGCCAAGAAATTTTTAGCCGAACCTGAAAGTGCTGGGGACCCATTGGGAAGTATTTTAAGCAAAGTAGTAACCTGTCCTCATTGTAACTTTAGGGTAATTGCTTTGAGTTCTGGATGATAAATGGATTGGAGGGGGAAGATAACCCAAAAAAGTAGTACATTCTTAAGAAGCAGTGAGGCCTGAACTGAGGTGGGGCGGTAGGAGATCTTGGAAGTATTAAAAACAGTACTGGTATGACTTACCGACGTGTGCATTGTGACAATTGCACTCTGGGGTGGTGGAAGGTGGTAGTGGTTTTGAGAGGCCTGATGAAGACCACTGTCCCCCTAGAGAGGCAAGGGCTACCCAGGACAAAGTGGAGAGCTTGGTGGGGGTGGGCCGACCCCTGCACCTGCCTCCCTGGCGAGGGTTAAGCTGAGGAATCCAACATTTCCCTGTGCGGTGGTGGCTGGGAGGGAAGAGTGTGGTCAGAATGTGCAGAGGGGGACCTTAAGTCTAATTCTCTGTGAGGCAAGGGATGTCACCTCTGGGCTTTGCATCCCTCATCCGGCAAGCGGGTGGGTGGGTGGGGGCACTCCTTACCCTTTCCAAGCTCTTTTGAACAAAGCAAGGGTTGGAAAGTGGTTACAAATGAAAACGTGGCATCTGTTCAGTGTTGTTAGCAGTCAGTTTCATCTCTTGTCTTCGGATCAGGTCATGAGGTGTCCCCAGGCCCTGGCGGGCTCCTGAGTCTTAGACCTTGGGGCTGAGGAATGTGGGTGCTGCTCTCTCCTCTAAAGGGAGACGGGTGAGCAGAGACTGGGGATGTGGAGGCCACAGGTGAGGGACAGGCATAGGGACAGGGAGGTGGGGCGGGGCAGTCCCAGCAAAGGGGTGAATGTTGGGCGGGTGGAGGCAGAAGTCCTGGAAGGAGGTGTTTCTGAAACTGGCCTGGGGTTAGATCATGGACCTCCGGGAGGGGGCAGGCATGATAGGATAAGGCGGCTGCCCCGGCTGCCCCGGCCGGCCGTGGACCCGGTTCCCAAGGGATGCTGGTGGAAGCAGCCTGATGTCACTAAACCGGGCTGTTCTTGCCAGACGGCCCTGAGGTACAGTTCGTATAATGTGGGAGGCAGGGAGAGGGTGACGGCAATGTGGTGACCTAAAAATACTTTGTCTTGCACTTTGTGTTTCCCGGAGTCCTTTCACTCCGTTTTCCCCCCTTGCTTGATAGGACAATTCCACCCATAGGAATAAGTGTTATTATTTTCTAAATAATAATTTAATAATTTCTGTGGAATAATGGCCTGCCCTTTCCCCTTGCTCCTCTGACCCCTCTCCTAGGACTGAGGACCACAGTGTTTGGGAAACCAAGGTCTGAAGGTGCTGGAGGAGTAGAAGAAGGGGAAGGGGCAGGGCTTGGACGAAAGGCAACAGTGGGAGGTGCCCAGAACACCTGACCGGGTGCTGAGTGTGATCTGGGGAAGCCGGAGAGGAGGGAGGCGCTCTTGAGGAGCAGGGCAGGTGAGGAGAGAGGAAGCTGGGTTGGAGGCCCTGGAGGGGCTGGGGAGTCTTCTGGGAGTCGTAGAAGGACGTTGGGCATGCTCATGCTGGGTGAGGGATGGAGGTGGGCCTCCAGGCGGTGGAGGCAACCCTTCCCTGGTCTGAGCTGAGACCCCCGGGCCTGCTTGTCTCTCTGTGGGCCCAGGGCCATGTAGGGAAGCAGGTCTCCTGGGGCTCGGGCAGCAGCTGCACTGTTTCTTCTAACATTTTAAAGCCACTGGTTTGTGTGTCCTTCTTGGTCACACACTCTGGATGAGAGGAGGGTGGGAGGTCTGATGTGTCGAGGGACTTGATACCTGGAGAGAGCAGACTATCCAGAGGCCAGCCAGGACACAACCCCAGGGCACAGGCCTTGTACAGGAGTGGCATTTGTGGGACTGGCCTTGGGGGAGGGCCTGGTGGCTTTGGAACAGGTCCTGGGAGACAGGATACACTGCCCCCTTCCCCTCAGTGAAGCTGAGGCTTTGAGCCTTAGGCCAGCAGAAGCGTCCAAGGCTTCTAGCCCAGCCCCCCTGCCTGGCGCTCAGGCCCCCCAGCCTCCGGCCCTGCTTTCCTTACCACCGTCTACGCAGCCCCCTCTACTCCTACCCTGTTAGGCACCTGCACTACTCCTGCACCTGGGGGGGGGTTTTGGGGTCCCGTGACCTGCCATCCAAGGAGCTGTGCACGGCCTTGAGATGGTTCCGACAGGAGAATAGTGCACACCCTCTTCCTCCTGCCAGGCCCGCTCACATCGGGGAGTGGAGTTTTGGGTGATTGTGTGGGCGGTGGGGGCCTCTGAAGATTCTGAAGGAGGAGCGAAGGTTTAGGAAGAGTGAGCAGCAGTGGCTGGAGAGGGCGTAGGGAATGGGGAGTGGGTGGTTCTCAGTCCGTAGGGGTGGGAGAGAGACGTGGCTGGTTTGTAGGCTCCAGGGAGTGCCGCGTGCTGCAGGGTCTCGTCCAGTGCTCGAGAAACCTGGGGGGCAGGCCTTTTCAGTCACCTTCACCTTAGGAACCGAGGCCCAGAGGTAAAGTGATTTGTCAACCACCGGTGGCTTAGAACTCAGGGGCCCCATTCCCAGTCTAGGCGTGACATGGGCCTGAGGAGAGGGGCAGCCTTTGGGAATGGACTTGGTTGAGGGGCCAGCCGTGTGGGGCTCAGGTTCCCAGGGGAAAGGGTCTGCTGCTTCCTCTGGGTCTAGACCCCCTGCAGGCCCGGGACGGGTCTCTCGCTGCTTCGGGCTTGCCCAGCAGATTCCAGTTCTCTGTCCGTGGCTTTCTGTGCCAGGCCAACTCCTCCCCAGCCAGCCGCAGCCCTGGCTGGCCCCGTGCTGTCCCCCACCCCCAGCACGGGTGACCTAACAGGTGACTGTCCCCCATCGTACCACCTCACTTCCGTCTCCCTGAGTTCCCTTTCTTGGAGCAGTGGGCAGCTGGGAGCGTAATTGTGTCACACACAGACCCACGTTTCCGCTTTTGCGAGCGTGCTGTGTGGTGTTGGTATTTCCGCGGTGTTTTCTGCGGGTCTGCGGGTGTATCTGTGGGTTTCTAAAGGTCTCAGTTTCTCCGTACTTTGCATACGGTTTTGCAGCTGTTCTCTTGTGTACGAGCGTCTCTGTATTTTTGCGCCTCTGAACCTTGGTTTACCGAGCTGTGTTCTGGATGCATTTGTGTGTGCATTTCGCGTTTGCGTCAGTTTCTTCGCAGATGCCTATAATCGCATATTGTAAATGAAGACACCCCCCGGCAGTAACTGCAATTGGGTTCCCAGGCAGAAAACACCATCACCTTGTCCCAAGATAGTTGTCATCAGTGACCAAGGACTGGGGCCAGAGGAGCCCTCTTTACTCCACCATTCATTCATTCATTCATGCATTCATTCATTCATTCATTCATTCATTCAATATACAGGTGCACCTCGGAGATATTGCAGTAAAGCAAATACTGTGATAAAGCGAATCAAGTGAGTTTTTGGTCTCCGTGCATACGAGTTATGTTTACACGATACGGCATCTGGTACGTGGGCGACAGCATTATGTCCCCAGTGATAATGTACATGCCTTCATTAAAAATACTCTATTGCCACACCCTGCTGGCTATCACCTGGGCTTGCCACAGGTCACAATCACGGATCACAGATCACCCTTAGCAAATATAGTAACAATGAAAAAGTTTGAAATATCGTGAGAATTACCAAAATGTGACACAGAGACACTAAGGGAGCAAATGCTGTTGGAAAAAAATTGTGCCAGTAAACTTGCTCAGTGCAGTTTGGCCACAGACCTTCAGTTTGTTTAAAAAAAAAAAAAAAAAAAAGTAACATCTGCGAAGTGCAAGAAAGCGAGGTGTGCCTGTGAATGGAGCAAGGCCGCTGCCCTCCCGGAGCTTACAGTCTAGCGCCATCCGCTGGAGCTCCGGGAACATAGGCGTGTCCTCTGCTGTCCTGGTAGCTCGGGGTCCATGAGGCTTTAGAGGACTTGAAATGTGGCCAGTGTGATTGAGAAACTGAATTTAAAATTTAATTAATGTAAACTTGAATAATCACTTGTGGGTATAGAAGCCAGACCCCTGAAAGTACGGATGGGTAGTTTAAGGTTTGGTAAGTCCTGTATTTTCTTCTAGGAGGCGACATTGTTCCTGAGAAGGAGCTCTGGTGGGGGCAGGTTGACTCCAGTTTGGTTCTGGCTCTATTTCTTACCAGCTGTGTGACCTCGAACAAATGACTTAACTTCTCGGAGCCGTGGTTCCTCAGCTGTAATTGGTTGGGAAGGAAGAAACGGGCGATGCCTGCTCAGTGTTCTGTGCACAGTGGTGCTCAGCAGCCAGTGGCCCTCTCCCTGTCCATACCAGAGTCTCGGCTGAGCAGCCCTTCTTTCCACGGCCAGATCAATGTCAAGATCTCAGGGATGTCCCCTATGCCCCTCAATAAATGAGGTTAGGAGAGGAAGAACCTTGGCCCCTAGGGAGCACTCTGAGCTCATCCTCCCAGGGTGGAGGCTGGCTGGAGCCTGAGCAGGGCCACCCCCTTACAAATGCTGTCCTGGGCCACAGTCTTGAGTCTGGTTCCCGGGCATCTGACCTGTGTGAGCCAGCGCAGTGGGTCAGGGCAAGGAGGTGAGAAGTGGGGCCTGCCCGAAGGGAACCGGGAACTCTTGAGGAAAGAAAGCTGGGAGCGGCCCAGGCAGGTTAGAGCATGGGGGGGCGAGGGTGGGAGGCTGGGTGGGTGGGCTGTGCACTGTGGACCAGGTGGGTCAGACCCGCTGAGGGGTGGGAAGGATGTGGTTACTGGAAAGGTAGGCCGTTCGGGAAGCATGGCAACCTCATTGGCATGGCAAAGGGGATCAGCTTGACGTGGAGGGGGCACTTTGGGAAGAGGAGCCCCTGCCCGCGGTTTCCTGTGGGGTCAAGGAGCTGTTGGTGTAGGGGAGCAGTGGTGGCTGGTGAGGACCTGGGTGTGGGCCCGGTGGGAGCTCATGGCTGAGAAGGGCCTGGGAGCTGGGCCTCTGGCCATCGTTCGGGGAGATGCCAAGGATAAAGAGTTCCAGGGGCCATGTCCCTGCACTGCCCCTCCCATCTGCGGCCTTTCTCTTCACCCCAGCTGCTGTCCGCTCCCCTCCCTGCCCCCAGGATTCTGCTGAGAGCAAAGCCCCTTTGTTACCTTCCCCTGCCCCCAGACCTCACCACCTGCTGCCGGGCACAATTCTCGCTTTGTGTGGTCTGGCAGTTGTCCTCCAGCTGCCCCCTGGAGGCCTCTTGTGGAGGGGGCTCCCACCCCAACTGCAGCCTGACTCAGTGGGGAGGGCCAGGCCCAGAGCCAGGTGCTGGGAAGGGGGAGGTGACCGGGGCATTGTCCCGAGACTCATCCCCTGTGTGTGTCCCACACTGCATAGAACTTGCTGGGCCAGGAGGGGAGAGGTCACTGGAGACTAGGGTGAGGGCCCTGCGTGATAAGCCAAGCGACCTTCGGAGACTCAGTGTGGGCACTCTCGGGGGTGCTGGATTGGCCTCGTTGCCTTCTGTGTCAGGCAGGTGCATTTTGCTGGGCAGCCTGCATGTCAGGCCAGGTCGGGTGACCGTGGGTCAGGGACAGTGGGTGAGTGGCGGCTAAGAAGGGGCCTGCAGGGCAGCGTAGCGGGGTGGAGGCAGAAGAAGAGGGAAGGAGAGAAAAGGTGCGGCTTGGGGGGGCAGACATGTGGCCACACGCAGACACTTCCCTCTGTTCGGCTTTCTCGGGGTTTTACCTGCAGGACACCTGCTGGCCTGTTTTTAGACACATTCCACCTGAGCAGTTGGAGATGGGCCCTCAAGACATGGGGGCCTGCCCCCCATTCCTGTCTTCTGTGCCTCTCCTGTGCCCTGCCTCTCATTTCTTACTACTTCCCCTTGGGCCCATGGGGGTCCCCTTCCCTCTGTTCCCACTCCTGAGCTTACTGGGACCACGTCCCAAGCCCTGGTGTGGCTGGGACAGAAGTTTCCGGGGACCCAGGGAGCTGCTCTGTAGCTCCCTGTGAATAACTCACCAAGAACTGAAGCCTTTCTGCCACCTGAGCTGATTTTTAGGTCCTAATACCCCTCGGAAGACAGAATGGATGAAGTAGGACCTATTTGATTGGGCTCAAGAGGCCCGTTGTATAGCAGCCTGGAGGGAAGAGGTGGTGCCAAGGCAGGAGTATCAGCATCCATCCACCCATTCATCCATCTGTCCATCCGTCCGTCCATCTGTCCGTCCATCCATTCATCCATCCATCCGTCCATTCACCCGTCCTTCCGTCCGTCGATCCATCCATCCGTCCATCCACCAACCATCCATCCATCCATCCATCCATCCATCCATCTACCCTTCTATCCATCCATCTGTCCGTCCATCCATCCATCCACTGTCCATCTGTCCATCCGTCCATCCACCCACCCATCCATCCATCCGTCTGTCCATCCATCCATCAGCATCCATCGGGGCCTTCCCGCTGGGCCTTTCCCTCCTCTCTTCCTCCCTGCCTGTTTTAGCAGGTTTTAGCATCTGTAAGAAACCACAGTAGGGGTGCATAGCAGACCCCTGTTGGGGAAATAGAATTAAAAACAAAGTCTCCTGCCAACTCAGAAAAGCTCCCCACAAAAGGAGGAGAGAAAGAGAAGTTTTTTTTTTTTTAATCAAATAAGCGTGAATACAGAAAGAGAGGCACATCACAGGCAGTCGGCTGAGAGATCAGGAAAGCAGAAGGAGATCTCCCTGGTTCCACAGCCCAGCAGATGCCGCCGCCTGCTGCACACGGTCTCCAGCCAGAGCCTCAGCAAGAGGACTTCCCCGATGGCACCGTGCGTCACCTGGAGTTCATCCTAAACTCACCCGGCCATTGGGGTGGCCGCCTGTGTTTGCTAATTGCCTTGCTCCCAAGGAACAGGGCACGTCTCCGATCTTTACGACAGGAGACAGTTCTGCAGCTTGGAGCCGGCCCCCCGGGGAAGTCAGGCCCCCACCCACGCTCCCGTGGGTTCCTGTCTCCCTCGGTGTTTACGTTTCAAGGAGGTGGCTCCCAGGGCCTTGGAGGGAGGCCCGAGTTGTAAAGCTGGCAAGAGGCTTTGTAGCTTTTGAAAAGATTTACATGCCTCTCAAAGGGGCAGAGGAAAATTCCCAAGGACAACTTTTCTCAAGTAAGTGCCCTAAGAGAAAAGGGCAGGAGTTTCTTTCCCTTTGTGCCCCAGGGAAAATGATATCTCTTTTTTAAATGCATATTTGCCCTTCTACCCCTGCCCCCACCTCTCTTGGCAGGGCCCAGATTCCCAGCCTGGGTCCCTGCCCTCCAACCCCCCAGGGTGGCTGTTGGAAGGGGACCTGGGAGAGGGGAGGGGGATGCCCTTGGGATGGGGTGTCTTGAGGGTCGGAAGTGGAGAGCAAGAGGAGTTGGGTTTTCATGAGGTGGCTGAGCCCCTGTGCGGGGAAGAAAGCCCTGTGACCTGGAGAAGCCCCACTGTAGCAGCGGGGAGCCGAGCGTCTGGGCTGTGTGGGACTGGTGCCACAGATCCTCACTCGGGCCTTGGCAAGTGGGCACTGGGGGGGGGTACAGGCGTGTGAAACAAGATCCCTGTCCTTAGGGGAGGCAGCCCACGGCACTGTGCGCAGAAAATGAACCCCCCCGCTGCAGCATCCCCCCTCTGCTGAGTGCAGGTCAGCCAGCCGGCCAGTCAGGCCACATAGCACCGGAGTGCCCTCGGGGTGGGGGCTCTCTCCCAGGCCCTGGGCATTCAGCAGCGAGCATGGAAAAGTCCTGTCTTCTCGAAAGATGACGGGATACGCAGACAAGTAAATACCCCGTCAGGTGGTGAAAAGCGTCAAGTAGGAATGTGAAGTGGGGTTAGGGTTGTGACAGGGAAGGCCACTCGGAGGAGGGGGCATTGAGGCGGAGACTGAAAGGCGAGGGGCATGCAGGGATCTGGGGAAGGGCGCCCCATGCAGAGGGGCAGCCAGCGGAGCCTGGGGCCCCCCAGCTGACCTGTCCCCGACAATGAGCCAGTCGGGACGTGTCTAAAACCTTAAGCATTAAAACAAGGAAAAAAGATGAGCCCCAGATTGGTGAACTCTTTCATGGGTCCCCCAGATGGCTTGTGTGTGATCTTGCATGCAATAGGGACGGGAGGGGACGTTGAAGGAGAGGGGCCGGTGGTTTTGGAGGGCCAGTCCTGCCTTCCGGGGTGTCTCCCCGACCACTAAGGCGGGTGTCGGGCTTAGCTGAGTTTCCTGGGGTGCACCTCTCACCCCGAACCAGCTGATACCGAGCCCGTGGGCTTGAGGCCCTGGTCAGGAGTTAGAAGAGCTGGGGCCTCCGCCGGCATCACCACTCAGCCGCCTCGGTGACTCCAGGCATGTCAGCGGCCCTCCCTGGCCTCGGTTTCCTCCTCATAAAATGGGAATAATGCCTATTTTACCTGTGTGTACAATTCTACAAAAGCCCTGCACTTTTGACTGAGGTCAGGGACAGAGAAGCTCTTGAAAAAGAGGGAACATGTTCTGTGAGGTGGCAGAAGGGCGGGGGGCCCCATTTGGTCTTTGCCCCACTGGCCAGCTCTCCTTCCTCTGCCCCCTTCTCACCCACAGACGGCAGGGCAAGCGCGGTGCTCCGAAGGCCTCCGCCGATGGAGTGTGGCCCGGCTGGCGCGAGCACAGGTAAGGGAGCGCAGGGACAGGTGGGAACCCACTGCAGCCTCCTCCGCCAGGCCCGTCTTCCCCGCCCTGTCCCTGTCCTGCCCCTGAGTGTGAGGCGCTGCCCTCACTAGGAGCCTGTGGGCTGTAGAACTGCAGAGCGGGACCGGGAGGTGGAAGGTTGTGTCAAAGAAGGCAAAGAAGACAGACTTTGGGAGCTAAGAAAATGACAAAAGGCCACCGTGCCTTGCTAGGCAAGGGGATGCGCACACACCCGCGCAGAGAGCCAGGGGGGAGCGGGGGGCGAGTGAGGCCTTTGCTAACTGCTGGCGGTCACTCTGATCCAACATTGAAAACCAGCACTCCAGGTAAGACGATTCCTGTGGGGTTTTGATCAGGAAAGTGCCTTCAGCTTGGTCCATGAGAGCTTCCTGGTGTCACTCAGAGTTCACGGGCCGTGGGAGGAGACAGGCAGGCAGTTTCGGTGTCCACCAGGCAGGTTCTGCTGTGAGCGGAGATCCTGTGCGCTCGGCACGAGCCCCCCAGCTCCCAGCACCCCCGGCCTCCTCGCCACCCTGCTGCCGACTGGCTCTGGTCCTGGGAGAGGGGGTGAGGGCCGTCCCTGGGAATGCCGCCCCTTGGCTCAGTGACTCTGGTTTCTTTACCTCCCCCCCCAGGGCCTTGCCCCACGGACCCCAGAGCCCCCACCTTCCCAGGATAATCATCACAATGAACCTAAGATGGAGGAAAAATCAGGCAGTAGGGTGATAAAGGAATGAAGCATCCAGCTCAGAGGGGACAGGAGGATCCATGGACACTGTGCATCCTGGGGCCAGGTCCTGATGCAGACTTTAGGGAGCACAGCCACCCCACTTCCCAGTCCAGCTCCCCACCACTGCCATGTCACTTCGAAGGCTGGGAGCCCCTGGGTGTGTGTGTGTGTGAGAGAGTGAGAGATGCTGACGTTACCATAATTACAGTAAAACCGAGGACAGATGGTTCCAGACGTTTTAGCAGAAGGAACCTTTTCCCAGGGAAACTTAAAAGCAGACTCCCAGTTCAGCCATGAGAAATGGGGTCAGCCAGGGCCCTCTCCCCCACCCCTGGCAGCTTCTGAGGTGCCCTGGAGTCTTAGGGAAGAGGTGGAAGACCACCGGCTTTGATGCTGGAGGACGGAGGCACTGGGGGGCTGGACGCCCCTGGGGCTGCAGCCATGGCCTTGCCAGGTCTGGGCCTTCCATAGGCTCCCAGCACCTGCCGACCAGGCTTAGGGAGGGAGGGACTCTTCCTGGGTGACCAGAGTTCTCAGATAATTACGAGTTTACCTCTTTTAAGCACCTTTTAATTTCTATTTGTGTGTTTTTTCTTTTGTGGTGAAAAATACACAACATGAAATTTACCGTTTCAGCCACATTTAAGTGTACGAGCCAGTGGTATTAAGTACATTCACACGGTTGTGCAAGCACCACCATCTCCAGAACAGTTTCATCACCCCAGAAACTGTCCCCATTGAGCAATAGCTTCCCATTTAGCAGCTTTCTATTTTTCCTGAACCATCTAGAATTAAAAAAAAAAAAAAAATTATCCTTTTTGTGATGACGGAGGAGCTGAACCTTTGTTTTAGGACTCCTTCGACAGGCAGGCCAAGGCCTGTTTTCCTTGTGTTAATACCTCAGCCCCGAGGTAAGGTGTCCCTGATGACCAAGGACCCCATGTACGTACTTCGGAGGGGCCGACACACGCACAACCCAGGCACTTGTGTCTGCTCTGGGCCGGGTAGCAGTGGACAGGAACGTTCTCTGGGCTTTCAGGCCAGGCCCATCTTTTTGGCTGGAAAGGGTGAGCCTTCCCAGCCATCAGCCACCATGATGAATATCAAGGTCAGGTTTAATTGGAGCAAGGCAGTGACTTTTGTGGGGCTCTTGGGCATTAATTGGGACCCTGTCACTTGAGGACAGTGATGCCCCGCTTACCTGAGTATATTTTGGATTCACTACCTGATCGCCGGTTTGGACACCTATTCTGTTAAATATACTTCTGCTGGCCAACATTTCAGGGCATCCAAAGAAACCTCTTATAGTCAAGTAAACTCATTACAAATGGGTAATTCAATTCTTGCCAATGTGCAGTTTAAGTCACCACTTTCATCGTCAAATTAGGACTCCTGCTAAAATGCTTTCTCACAACCAAGCACCTGGGGAGGCCTTCTGGGGTTGTGTCGCCAGTTGGGAAACTGGCCCCTCACAAGTGGGCCCCCACCCTTCCACCCCATCCCCGCGGTCACCACATCCGTTTCCGTGTCCTCGTGGTGGCCAGTGAGGCAGAGGAGGGGGGCGGGGCTCTTTGGCCCTAGAACCAAAGGCCACCAGATTCTAAGTGAGGTTTTCTTTTTATTTCTTAAAGTGTTTTAAAGATTTTAAAATTCTGATATTTGAGTTTTTTTACAAAAATTCAAACAATGCAGATATTAAGATTTTAAAATTCTAATATTTGAATATTCTCATACACATTCAAACAGTGCAGATAAAGTGAGGGTCCCCTTTGACGTCTGCCATCTGGTCCTTGTATTGTCCACATCGTCTGCAGGGCGCCCACCGTCAGGCTTCAGTGTGGATCGTCCGGAGTGTGTGCGTGTCTGTACATGGAGAGCTAGCCTGTTAGTTTTCATAAATTGGGTCAGACGACTGATCGTTGCTTTTCAATTGATTTTTGTTTTCTCTGCAAATGTTTTAGAATCTTCCCATCGGTGTATATATGGCTGCATGGCATTTTTTTCAGTTGCCGCCTACTATTCCATATTATGAAGGGAGTGATCATTTTGTGGGACTGTTACTGATGGGCAATTAGACTGTTCTCCAGCTTTTGCTAATTACAAATAGCACTGCCGTAAATGCTTGTGGACATTGCTCTGTACACTCCTGTGTCAGTATTTATTAGGATGAACACCCAGGGTGAAACTGTTGGGTGGAGGAAGTGGAAGTTTCGATACATTTATAATTTTAATAAGCACTGTCAAATTGTTCTCCAAGAAGTCGGAAGTAGTTCATGCCCCCAGCACACCCACAGAGACACTTGTTCTAGAAACATCTGTGTGCAGGTTTCTGTGTGGACGGTTTGCAACTCCTTCGGGAACATACCCAAGGGAGTAATTGCTTATTGTATGGAAAGAGTATGTTTCATTTTGTCAGGAACTGACAAACTGGCTTCCAAAGTGGCCGCACCGTTCTGCATTCCCAGCAGTGGGTGACGGTTCCCGCGTCTCCACAGCCTCGCCAGCATCCAGTTTTGGCAGTATTCTGGGTTTTGCCCATCCTCATAGGTGTGTAGTGGTAGTGTTTTATGTTTATTTTTATTTTTATTCATTCGTTCATTCATTTTTTAGTGGTAGTATTTTAGCTTTCAATGTTGTATAAGCCAAATTCTTCCTTGCTCATTTTTAGAATTTTCTGGATGGTCTATGCACATCAGAAATTTTGTAATTCACTTAATTAGGATGACGCTGGATTTAAACATTGTTTTGGAGTGAAGAGCTTCCTTCCTTCTCATCTAGGACTATGATGTATCAGCCCTTTTAGTTACATTTTCTTTATCCTTTCAATAACATTTAAGAGTGTCCTTGATGTAAGTTATGTATGTATGTTAGGTCTATTCCCAGTTATTTTATAGCTTTTATTGCCATTTTTTAAAAGTTATGAGTTTTTATATGTTTTTGTATCTGGCAAGCTTGCTGAAACTTTTTTAAAGATTATTTATTTGAGAGAGAGAGAGAGAGGGCAGTGGAGAGGGGCAGAGGGAGAGAGAATCCTGAAGCAGACTCCTGGCGGAGCACGGAGCCTGATGCAGGCCTCGATCCCAGGACCCTGAGATCACGACCCGAGCTGAAATCAAGAGTCTGCTGCTTAACCCACTGAGCCGCCCAAGCACCCTGCTGAAACTCTCTCATTTCTAATATTGTCAGTAGATTCTCTTGCACATTCTATGTTAATAATTATCAGCAAATGACACTTTTCTTTTCCCTTCCAATATTTATATATATTTTTCTTTTCTCCCCCTACTTTGGTAGCTCCTCCAGGACAACGTTGGAGAGTGGCAGTAACCGCGAGCATCAGCTTGTTCCTAACCTGAGCGGGCTTTTAATCCCTTGCCTTTGGTTATAACATTTGCTGCCATTTCTAGGATGGCTTCTTTGTCAGCCTAAGGTTTCCTCATAGGCCTGGTTTGCTGAGAGCTTCCTCCCCCCTCCCTCTATCCCTTCTGCCTTCTCTCCCTCCAGAAATGATGTTGGACTTGACCATATGACATTTTTACATGGAATGAGATTGTGTCAGGTTGTTCTTGTTCAGAAAGTCAATGTCATGAACTACATTGAGCCATCTTTGCTTCCCTGGGAAGATCCCAGCAAGGTCATGGTATGTTGTTCTTTTAATGCTGCTGAATCTGCTTTGCCAATGTTTTCGCTTGTTTGTTTTTGGTGTCTGCTTTCAAATGCTAAACCTATAATATCCTGCCTGCTCTGCCCTTGTCTTGTTGACAAGGGGTCATGCCAGCTTGTGGCTCCCTCCCCGGCTAGTCACTGTCACAGTTTATGTAAGCTTCGGATAACCCTTCCCTTCAAGTTTTAGTAGAACCTGCCTTTACAGTTAAGAGGCCTGTTACCCCCTTTTTGAGGTAGAATGTTAGCTTTCTTTTCTGTCTCTTTTAGGACATTTTTTTCTTTCTTTCTTCTCCACCTCCCCCTCTTCTCGAATTACTTTTGTTAATTTATATTGTCTCACAGAATCATCCATTGTATATAGATTTTTCAAATTGATACAACATTTATGCATTAGTATTTTAGGATTTTCAGAATCCTTTTTACATCTCTATGTTCCCTTTACCCTATAGTCTCTGCTTTTTATTTATTCCTTCCTCCTACTTCCCTTGGGTTTATTTTGTTGTCTTAAATATCAGAACTCATTTAGAATTTCTCTTTTTTGTTCACAACTGTTTTATTTCACCTACTTTTTACTAAATGTAAACTTTTTGTTGACGTATAACAAAAAAGTGCACAGATCATAAACTCTGTACATTCTGACAAAGTGAACATATGCATGAAACCAGCACCCAGATCGAGAGAGGGAACAGTGGGGCACCTGGGTGGCTCTGTCCCTCAAGCTCCCGACTCTTGATTTCAGCTCAGGTCCTGATCTCTCCTGCTCCAAGGAGCCTGCTTAAGATTCTCTCCCTCGGGGCGCCTGGGTGGCTCAGGCGTTAAGCATCTGCCTTCAGCTCAGGGTGGGATCCCGGCATTCTGGGATCGAGCCCCACATCGGACTCCTCCGCTGGGAGCCTGTGTCTTCCTCTCCCACTCCCCCTGCTTGTGTTCCCTCTCTTGCTGGCTGTCTCTCTCTCTGTCAAATAAATAAATAAAATCTTAAAAAAAAAAAAAAAAGATTCTCTCCCTCTGCCCTCCCCCTCCCCCGCTTGGGCTCTCTCTTCCTTAAAAAACAAAAAACAAAAAACCCAAACATTGCCAGCCCCCCTCAGGCCCCCTTTCCAACTACTGCGCCATCCCCAGGCAGCAGTTTCCTGACATCTAACTCAGCTGTTAGTTTTGCCAGCTTTTGACTTTCCCGTAAGTGGACTCCTACAGTCCGTGTGCAGTGTCTGTAGCGGGTCTCTTCCATCGTGGCTTCAGTCCATGAGCAGGGGGCACAAAGCACCCCTGTAGACCTGAGCTCGCTCTAAGAGGTAGGTCTGCAGCCCTGTGGCAGGGGACTCCTGAGACTGAAGTAGGAGGGCTTAGGAAGGGCAGGACAGCACCTATTCTGGGTGCTCAGACCTTTCCGGCCTACTTTCTGGTTCTTGGTTTTGTGGAAGGAAGGTGAACTTGCCAAACAGCCCAGGTGGAGGAAGGTGAGGTGCTCAGGCCGGGTCGCTGCTGCGGGGAGAGCCTGGCCATGAAATGGAGCCTGGTCTCCCCAGCACTGGGGGACTGGGCATGCACTCACTCAGCAAGCTCCCAGCACATGGATCCTCTTAGAAAAACAATGAGAAGCTTTGAAGCTTGGCCATTTTCTGCTTTTCCCTGGGTGGGAAGACCGTTCTTGTATCTTGGGGGCCTCCGGTTGGAGAAGGTGGGGCAGCAGGTGTCGCCTTGGAACAGCGGCTTCTCCTCCTTTCTTGTACTTTTCCTTCTCCACGTCCCAAGTTTGCCTTTCTCTGACTGTTCTACCTCCCCTACTCTCCTCTTTCTCCCGCTTCGTGTCCTCTTACACCCTCTCTTCTGGATCCTTTCCTCCCCCCCAATTTTCTGTGCTCGGCCCTCCCAGCACTTCTTTCCCTCCACCCCAGGGGGCAGTGAGTGACTCTCCCGTCCTCTCTCCCTTTGCCTCTGGCAGGAGATGGGCTGGTGATGAAGATCAAGCAGGAGAAGCCGGAGTGGATGCTGCAGACTCTGGTGCCGCAGGCCGTGCTTTCCGAGAAGGATAAAGAAAACATTTTCCAGCAGCATCGGGGCCTCCCGCCATGCCAGACCATGGGGAAGCCTCGGGCCTTGGGGGGACAAGAGGAGACTGGGGGTCCAAGGTGGGCCCCTCCCACTGAGCAGGCCGGGGCGCTGGCAGGCCGGGCTCTTTCTGCCGGCGAGGGTCACTTTGTGTGCCTGGACTGCGGGAAGAGGTTCAGCTGGTGGTCGTCCCTGAAGATCCACCAGCGCACCCACACCGGGGAGAAGCCGTATCTGTGCGGCAAGTGCGGCAAGAGCTTCAGCCAGAAGCCCAACCTGGCGCGCCACCAGCGGCACCACACGGGCGAGCGCCCCTTCTGCTGCCCCGAGTGCGCAAGGCGCTTTAGCCAGAAGCAGCATCTGCTCAAGCACCAGAAGACCCACTCGCGGCCCGCCACCCACTCGTGCCCCGAGTGCGCGCGCTGCTTCCGCCACCAGGTGGGCCTACGCATCCACCAGCGCGCGCACGCCCGGGACCGCCAGGGCGCCCGCGCCGGGCTGCAGGAGTTGCTGCGGG
>NC_048218.1:206119697-206165963 GCF_002007445.2 Ailuropoda melanoleuca
GGGGGCCCGTGCCGTGGGGCCGGGCGCGGGCCGGCCTGAGCGCGCCGGGCGAGCCCCGCCAGTTCATCTGCAACGAGTGCGGCAAGAGCTTCTCGTGGTGGTCGGCGCTCACCATCCACCAGCGCATCCACACGGGCGAGCGGCCCTACCCGTGCCCGGAGTGCGGCCGCCGCTTCAGCCAGAAGCCCAACCTGACGCGGCACCGACGCAACCACACCGGCGAGCGGCCCTACCTGTGCTCCGCGTGCGGCCGTGGCTTCAGCCAGAAGCAGCACCTGCTGAAGCACCAGCGCGTGCACCGCGGGGCCCTGGCGCCCACCCCCAGCGCCAAGGATCAGGCGCTTTAGTGCGCCAGACCCAAGCGGACTCGCGGTGGGGGTGGGAGGGGATGTTTGTGGGCGTGCCGTGGCCAGAAATGATGGTTTCTACAATCCCTGGGGTAGAACCCGTGAAAGGGGATTTCCTCAAGGCTCCGAAGGCTAGAATTGAATTCCAGAAGCCTCTCAAAGGGGACAGCCCCAGGGTGGGCTGAGGGAGGAGGTAGGATGGAACGGATTTCACTCTGGAGCCTGAATATGTCCGTGGGTCCGTCAGTCTTGGGACCGCAGGCCTCAGGCCCCGGTGAGGCGAGGCGCTGTCAGGGCCCTGGGAGAGGCTCCCCGGTGTGAAATGGCCCAAGGCCGGACTGATCAGCTGAGTAGCCGCAGCCGGTCAGTGCAGGCTGCCGGATGGCCAGACGCCGTCTAGTGGGGGAGTTTTAACAGACTCTGATAGCAAGGATGGAAGCCAGCCGTGGTGGCTGCGGAGGGGTAGGCATAGTCCCAGTGCCAAGGGCGGTGCCTGGCACTTAATGGCCATTCAGTGCGTATTTTTGGAAGGAGTGAATGGTTCCCTGGTCCTTCTCAACCGTGAGTGCCCCAAAGCCCAGGGTGCTGTCATGGCGGGCGGGACCTTAGGCCTGGTATGTGTGCGGTGGTCGGACTGGGGTATGAGAGGGGTAGTGGCAGCTGAGGTCTGGTAGCTTGGGGAGGGTCCTGCAGCAGGAAAGAACCCCATGAGCTGCTCTTGGCAGCCCGGGGCACTCCCGACGGCTGTCACTGACTTGGGTCTTTATCAATGCCAGTGTTGCAGAAGAGAAAAATGAAGGATTGACTGTCTCATGTGGTCTCATTGTCCTTTGTAAGCCTCCCTTTTGGAACTCCCAAGTCTGTGTGGGCTCTGGGGTACTCATTTGCCCCCAGGACCAGGACAGGAAGCTTTGGCCACGAGCCTAGCAGCTCCCTATGCCTAGTTCTTGCTGGGGGTGGCGGGAGTATTCTCTTGCCCTCTCCAAAGCAATTTGATATCTTCCCACGTACCCTCCTCAGCCTCTACTCTCCCAGAGGTCTCTTCCAAAGCAGGGTGCTGGGGCCCTGGCGCTGACAGGAGAACCCAGGGCTCCAGTCTGGGCCTGTGGCCTTGGACGGCGTCCTCCATAGGAGGGGAGGGAATTGCAGAGAGAGCCGGGTGTTGGGGGTACTTAGGGTTGGATAGCTAGGAGCTGGGAGGGAAAGGGGGGGACCGTAGCATTCTCTATGAGGAGGAACCGTGTCCGCCTGCCTCCCAGGAGCCCACTGGCTTCTCTTCACTCAGGGAAGTGCTGCCTTCCCCAGGAGATGCTCGGTCACTGCTTTCTCAGATTCTGTTGAATTCCGTTCATCTGGCAAGGGCTCTCATTGTTGTAGCATCACAGAAAGACCTGGGGAGGTGATCCCGCCTGCCTGGGGAACACAGCGCCAGGAATGGTTAGCGCTCAGCTGGGCAGCCCACTCCTGGGCCAGGTCTTGCTTGCATCATAAACCCTGCTGTGTGATCTCTCCCACTGGACAAGCTGTGCCCGCTGGTTGCTGCCCATGTGAGAGTGAGGCTCTCAGTCCAGAGGGGTTTTTCTAGGCTCTCGGTGCTCTCCTACCTTCCCAGAATGCCTGTCCCCTCCTGCAACTCCTTTCCCAGCCTGCCCTGCTCAGGGAGGCCAAGTGCCCTGGATCTCGGCAAAACCTACTTTACCCCTGGGTCATTTGCTTTTTCCACTTTGCCACTTAGCAAATCCTGAGACCCACTCAAGCAAGCCTGCCTCCTCCAGGCAGGCATCCCAGAGTACCACTCCTGCATTGGAAAGCTGCTGCCTGCAAGGATGAGCCTGCCAGAGCCTGGAGCCCCGTGGGATCAGGTGCGTGAGGGGCAGTGCCGGCAGCCACTGAAGATCTCAGTCAGGTGGCAATTTCTGTGCGATCGAAGGTGTCCTCATCCACCAACGGCCTCTGTTTAATGATCAAGCCAATCCAATAGCTAGGCTGGTAGGACGTGGGATTAATGAAGCCTAATCGCGGCTTTCTTCCTTGTGCAAATTAGGAGACGGCTTGTTCACTAACCCAAGGTGACTGATCCTCACAGATGGGTGCTTTGGGTCACAGGGGGTCAGGGCCACATCCATGAGAGTGAAGAATTACTGAGATGTATGCCCCATTGGCCAGGTCAGGGGATGGCACACGTCAACTCACAAGGCTACTGTGTGCCAGGCACTTGGGCTGCCATGACAAAGGACCACAGACTGGGGTAAGCAGTCTTAAGCGACAAGTGTTTACTTCTCACAGTCTGGAGGCTGGGAGTCCAAGATCAAGGTGCTGGCAGATTCGGTTCCTGGTGAGGGCCCACTTCCTGGCTTGCAGATGACCACCTTCTCCCTGTGTCCTCACATGGCAGGGGGAGGGGGGGTGCATGCCCTCTGGTATCTCTTTGTAAGAACACTAATCTCATCAAGGAAGATCCCAGTCTCACAACCTCATCGAAACCTCATTGCCCCCCAAAGGACCCAGCTCTGAATGCCATCACATTGCGGGGGGGGGGGGGGTCAGGGCTTCAATATATGAATTTGGAGGGGGACAGAATTCAGCCAGTAGCAGCCACGGTCCCTATCCTTGAGGGGTTCCTGCACCTTCATGGGAAATCACTAATACACACATAGCTCAGAACAGTCTGTCCAGTCAGCTCTTGAATAAATTGTCCCAGCCCCAGCTCCCTGACTAAAGCTTGTTCACTATGTCATGTAGCCTCACTGTGAAGTCAGTGACCGTGGCAGGGCAGTGGTACAGGGAAGGGGGGGTGCTGCGGCGGGATTGGCCCACCAGGTCATGTCACAAACCAAGGGCAGGTCCTAGGCCTCCTGTTAGCCAAGCCCCTTCCACTGCCACGATCACTGGCTTCTCCAAGGGTGGCCTGGCATTGTCGACTTCAATTTTCTTCCCCCTTCATTGTAAAGTAATAAAACTAGGCCAGGGAATACTTAGGAAGAGCATGTCATAAAATCAGACAAGAAGGTCAGATCTGTCTTAGTGGTTTACGATCCCAAATACTCGAGAGCATGCCGAGATAAAAGGGTTTCTCAGGTGAACAGGAAACGACCATAAGCAGATCAAGATCATAAAGGACTTCGGTCCACCTCCAGGTAAGTGCAGGTCTGTGGTGGGGACCCACAGCCAAGCTTCGAATGGGCCAGATGAGCTTGGGGGAGCTGGGGTTCCCGGAACCGCCTGCGTCATCCCTGTGTTCCTCTGTGAGAAGCAGTCTGGGAGCTAAGAAAAATGACCTAGGAACTGGGAAAATGGTGGCTCTTTGGCAAGCAACCCGAGCTTCGAGTCGGCCAGCAAGCTGGCAGCCTCCTCAGGAAGACTGGGCTTCCTGCTTGCCCAGTCCCAGCCCCGGGGAGCTGCCAGAGGGAGAAGAGGCTGGGAGGCCAGTGGGCAGGTGCACAGACAGGGAGAGAGCGGGACCAGCAGGCACTTGGCGGACAGCACTTGGGGGATGCTTCTGAGACCTTTTCCTTTTATTCTTTATATATCAACCTTTTGGCAAGAGGAGAAGTGTTGGGGCTGGAAATAGTATGTTCTCACAGGTCACTGCTCCTACTGGATCATGGCAGAGAAGAGAGGAAAATGAATGGCATCCTGTAGGTTGTCCCTTGGGTTAAAAAGAGAGTGGTGTCTCCTAGGTTGCTCAGATCTGGAGGGGGCGGTGCCCCAGACAGGAACTGTCCAGATAGAACTTTCTGGGATGAGGAAAATATTCTATAACTGTGCCGTCCAATACCATAGTCACCAGCCACACGTGGCTACTGAGTACTTAAAATGTGGCGTGTGAGGCTGAGGAACTGAATTTAAAATTTAATTTTAATTAATTAAGCCACGTGTGGCTGTTGGACAGTATAGCTGTAGGAATAATGCTCCTATTAAGAAGTAGGAATGTTGGGTCTCTCCCTGCCACCACCCAAATCTAGAAAGAGCTTTCTTTTGTTGTTGGGAGCCGTGGATAGAGTCGGATAGCTCTGGGACTGAATCCTGGCTTTACCGTGTAGGCTGCAGGACCCCGTGCAAGGAACCCATGCAATGCTTGTGGAGTAGCGCCTGGCACACAGCAAGCGCTCAGTGAATAGCCGTTACCACCATTATTTTAACAAGCCCTGTGTGTGGCTACGTGCACAGCGTTTGTACAAGTGCCAAGTTTACTATGGAAAGAGAAGAACAGGGTTTTCCCCAAACAGAGCTCCATCCCATAAGGCGGGAGTCTCCACCTGTGTGAAGGAGGCCAGCTGCAAATTTAAGGGCTTGGCTGAAGTGATCCTAGGTCCCATCTTGGGCTTTAATGTCAAGGAAAGAGAACTTCGGAGCCGATGAGATCTTGCACCCACAGCCCCACGTCTCCAGCCAGGTGCCGGCAGGGTCTCGCGGCCCTCGATGCCGGGCCGTGGCTGTGCCTGCAAAACCTCATTCCTTACATCGCATCGGCATGCTGGCTGGCTGCGGGGCCACCGTCCCTCCACGGCTAGCAGCTGTGGCTTCTGGACGTGCATTCATTCATTCTTTCCACAGAGATCGGCTGAGGGGCTATTAGATGCTGGGCACCTGGGATCCAGAGATGCCGAAAACACAGCCCCTGCCCTTTGAAGCTCACAACCTGGTGGGAGAACAAAGGTGTGGTAAATCTCAACTTGAAGTCAGCACAAGATGCTTGGAAGGGGATGTGAAGTGATCGTTGTCCTATTTGGGAAGATGGGAAGAGCGAGTGGGGAGGGGGCAGTGGTAGCCCCGCTGAGCAGGAAAGGCCTAGGGTGCAGCCCAAAGCAGGAGGAGCTGGAGGAGAGCTGGGCTGGGATCTGCAGGGGCAGCGGTCTGGGGCTGGCCAGGGGAGCACACGGGGTGACTGTCCCTCTAGCACGGCTGTGGCGTGTGGGACGGATGCTGCACAGGGCCCTGGGCAGGGCTCCGCTGGGCTGTCCACACCTCTGCCCACAAGGGGGCCATGCGCCTGCTCTTCTCTGGGATGCTTTGGCTGTGAGCAAACTAGGCCTTTGTTAGAGTCCAACGTCCAGCTGTCACACGAGCCTTGTGGTGTGGTGGTGACTGCCATGCCTGCCACGGGCCCTGCCTGTATGAAGAAGCATGGCTTTGTTTGCAGAAAGTCTCCCCATCTCCATTCTGGGGTATTCACCACAGCACATGGGAACCGTGGGGGGAGATGCGTGTGTGTGTGTGTGTGGGGGTGCATGTGTACGAAACTAGAGAGATGAAGTGACTCAGCAGAACTCATTCATGGGCAGAGCAGAGAACAGAGGCCTCAGGGAACCCTGGGTCCTTGGCATCACCCACCAAGACGGGGTGGGTCTTAGGGGGTGTCGCCTCCCTCCCGCGCCCATCCCCCAGCTGTGTGCCTTGCCTCTTTGGCACAGCTTACTTAGAAAATGCTGCTAAAAATATGGGTGACATCCTTAGGTACATTGTTGGTTTTGTTTCTGAAAAACCTGGTTGTTGACTAGGTGTCCCTGTTTGTGCTGTAGCCTGCAGAAGGGATGGAAGCCGGTTGCTCTGTCAGCTGACAGCCTCTGCCACCGGAGCTGGACAGCTGGCAGGTGTGGCTGCTGGGAGAACAAAGCTCCAGCACCGGGGCTGGGGGTGGGGGCGGGTCATCAGCGGTTAGGGGGGCCTTTTGGCAATGTCATGGGGACATCTGTCCTCGTGGATTCATTTCTTGTGGCTTCCCAGAATTCCCTCCCTGGTGCCTCTATTTTAAATGCCAATCTCCTTGGCATGTCTGGCTCGGGAAGCCTCACTTAGCTCTGTAGGAGCAGCATGGTTGGGGTGGCGTGGGGAGTGGGTCCTGTAGGGGCTGAGAGGGCCAGAGGTGGACCTGCTGGGATGGACTTGTCCTCAGAGAGAGATGTGATAGCGGCCAGGGCTAATCTTCAGGTCTGCTGTTGAGAATAAGGGATGGAGTGTATTTCCAGGTGGACCCCACCTGGAACTGTGCAGTTGCCAGGAAGGCACACCGAACACCTGCGGGTGACCGGGCCCGCCTCATGGGGCCGGGAGGCCTGCGTCTGCCAGAGCCCCTCCTCAGGGATGGCGCCACCCCAGCAGCCACAGCCACCATCTGTTGTAAGGAGCTCCGCCTGGGCCGCCACCTGGCAGCTACCAGGGGCCACAGAGAAAAGGGCTACTAGATATTCCTCCAGCACTTACAGTTTAAAAAAAAAAAATCACTTTCCCTTCTGGCCTCAGTTTCTTCATGAAATATTAATCCGGGGGCACTTTTTTACCCTGGACAAGATGATTTCCAGTCATGACCATTGCACCCTGTTTCTGTTTGGGGTTCTAGGTACCAGAGTGGTGCCGGGGAGAGTTGGGGGGGGCTGCCTTCCCATCTGGCCTTGGCGGGTCTGCGGGGAAGCTGCTCCGTGTTTCAATTTTATTTTATTTTCCCATCTATAAAAGAGGATAATGACACCTGTACAACCTAGATGGCACACGGTTATTGGAAGGCTCCCACGAGATAATATATGAGAAAAAGCTTTGTAGAGAAGTAATGTATAGGTAAGGGGTATTATTATTGAGGGCGGTTGAAAGCTGGAATTAGCCCAGCCCTGTCCACCGGGGTGTTCTAGGTGTTCTAGGTGGCTCTTTTATGGGATAACTTGTATGGGGTATCTTTGGCTTGACCGGAACGTGTCCAGTTCGGAGGAGGCGGGGAAGTTGGGGGTGTCACTTCTTCGAGGTCCCCTGCCGTCCTGGGGGCAGAAACCGGGCCAGAGGGTTGTGGGGAGGCTTTGGCCACACTGTTGGTTCGGGCAGCTGATTCTGCCCCTTCCACGGCTGTCTCCCACCCATGACACCCCGCTCAGAGAGGCTCCGCGGCAGGGGCTCCCGCCACACCCCCTGCTCTCCCTCGCAAGGAAAGGCCCCCACCCCGCTTCCTGGGCTCTGGGGGCAGTCGGTGGGCCTAGCCAGGGTAGCGCGGCTTTAGGACGAGGGAGGTGAGGACGAAGCTCTCACTGCCGGCTTGGGGCTCGGACCATCCTGAAATGGGAATGGCTGAGGCCGGGGGCCGGGGAGCTTGGGGCGTCCCGCCCGGCGCGGCGTTCTGCTCTCGAGGCGGCTCCCGCCCGGTTCCCTCTCCTGCCTCCTGCCCGGGCGGGCGCAGCGCTCGCAGCCCTCCTCTCTCCGCCGGCCAGGTCGTTGGCGAGTTAGACCTCCCAGCCTCACGGGGCTGCTGTGCGGCTGCGGCGACGCCGGCGACGGCGGCGCTGCGGAGGAGACGGAGGGGCTCGGGAGGCGGCGCCATGTGAGTCCCGGGCCGCCGGGGCTGGGGCCGCGGCGGGAGATTACCGTATTTATCGAGGCCGGTGCCGGACCCTTGGGGGCGGGTCACTGCGGGCGCGCTACCGTATTTGCCGGGAGCGGCGCAGACCCTTTCCCGGAGCGGGGAGCGCCGCGACTTAATTACGTATTTATCCAGGGTTGCGTGGTCCTCCCGGGGGTGCTGCGGGAGCTGGGGGTGGGTTGCATCCGTGCCCCGAGGGAGCCGGGGCTTGCAGCGGGGCGGGGTGGGTTGAGGCACCAGGGTGGGAGGCCTACGTGTTTTCGTGGGGGCGAGGTTGCGGCGCATAGTTTACCGTGTTTCTCCGGGGTCGCTCGGGCCACGGGAGTTTGCACGGTTGTGTGCGGAGGTCGGGTGGGTGGGGTCAGCTGTTTTGATTCATGCAGCTATTTCATAAAAACAGCGGTGCGGGAGGCTGGCCGTCTTTATGGGGGCGAGGGAGAAGGGGCGCGGGAGTCGCTGCGGGAGAGTTACCGTATTTGCGCTGGGCAGCGCAGGCTCTAGAGGAAAGAGCCACTGCCGGAGACCGGAGGAACAGCGGCGCAGCCTGGGCTGTGAGTGCGGGAGGGGATGGAGGAACTTGGGGGAGAAGAGGGGGCCGTTGCTTTAGACCTTTCTCCGTAGTTGGGGGGCCCTAGTCAGGGATATAGCTGGGGAGAGTGGGGAGGCTGCCCGGAGACAAGGCCAGGCTGAGATTGGCCGAGGGGACCATGACGGTCTATCTTTGCAAATGTCAGTGCCGCTGGCTGGGGAAAGCCTTGTGGGTGGGTCTACTGCAAGTAGTACTTGTCTCCTTCGCCAGGGTGGGTGTGTGTTCCACCCTGGCCTGAGGCGCGGGGGAGACAAAAGGGGTATCTCTGAGCTCCCACTCTGCAGATAGGTGGACTGAGGTTGTAGTAAGCAGTGCGATCTGCGAGTGTGAAGGCTGCGTGGAGGTCTAGGTCCCTGATGGGGGTGGAGGACTGCAGGGGATTGCCCGCTCAGCCTCCTCTGGAGCAGGCCCCAGGGCTCTGCAGCGGCCCTAGGTTTGTTGGGGGGCATGCAGGTGGTGGCGGCAGACAGGGCCCTCCAGGAGCAGTGGTGCTTTGGGTGTCTCTAACTCCGTGGTGGTCGGGACAGTCGTGGTGGTCTTGTGTGCATGTGTGTGTGTGTGTGTTTTGAGGGGAGTTTAGTGATGAGCAGCTGGTATATTGAGAAGAGCTTTTGCCAGTGAGTCAGGAAACTTAGGGCCTAGCCCTGGCTCACCTTGTGTGACCTTGGGTGAATAAGCTGACCTCAGTTACCCCATCTATAAAGCGGGGCTCAGGAAGGTCTGCTCCTTCCCCCGGGTTGCTGTGAGGACAGTGGGTAAGGATTTAAGAGGAATGCAGTGCCCTGGGGAGGAGGACCCTCAGTGGAACCAGCATGAAAGGGATGGAGCTGAATCTGGGGGTGTTTGTCGAGCATTGAGCCGGGCTTCCATATCTTGGGGATGCCAAGAGGAATGAGGCTGAGACCAGCTCCTGGGAGCTCACCTCCCTCCCTTTCAGGGATCTGCAGTCCTTTTACAGGCATGCCTCATTCTGATAAACAAAGAGCTGCTGCCTTTAATGTTTGATTGAGATGACTTTCAAGTTTACAGGGTTTTTGTTTTGTTTCTTCTTTTAAGCTTTTCAAAAATATCTTTGAACCACTGGTGACCCCACCCTTCCCTCCAGATTGGGTCTGCATCCCCCTCCTTGAGATTCTAGAATGTTGGAGAGAGAAGACCTATCCCAGGGGCAGGCTAACTTACAATACTAGAAGCCGCTGAATCTCACCCATGGTCATTTATTCAATGCTTTGAATGGCAGGCACAGTGCTTGGCGCTGGGGATAAAAGAAGGAGACAGCTCTGTCCTTAAGGCATGCACAGGGCCAGGAGACTGAGGTGGCGTGACTGGCCTGCATGCAGTGTGATGATGGAGGGCCATAGGGCTCCGGAGGGGCTGGAGGGGTCAAGGAAGGCTGTGGGAGCAGGGGGCACTTGAGAAAGGCCTGAAGGAGGGGCGGGCTGTGATTAAGGGGTAGAGGAGAGAGAAGGGCATTCCAGCAGGGAAACACTGGCTCGACCAAGACTGTGGAGGGGCAGATGCTGAAGTCGTGGGGAGCCAGCGCAGTGTCCTCCCTGAGCTTGGGGGCCGGCTGGTTCTTAGATGCCCCCCACCTCCCTTCTGACTCCTCTCTCTGCTTCTCCAGGGGCTGGTGACTGCGGCTGGAAGTGCCCATGACAGAGCTGGCGTCGTCGGGGGGCGGGTCCCCCAGGGACGGGGAGGAGGGCCTGGGGGACGAGCAAGGCCTGGTCATCCACCACCCGGCCGAGGAGCAGCCTCACCGCTGCCCACTGTGCGGCCAGACCTTCTCGCAGCAGCCCAGCCTGGTGCGGCACCAGAAGGCGCATGCGGGCGCGGGCCGCGCGGCCGCCTTCGTGTGCCCCGAGTGCGGCAAGGCCTTCAGCGTCAAGCACAACCTCGAGGTGCACCAGCGCACGCACACCGGCGAGCGGCCCTTCCCGTGCCCGGAGTGCGGCCGCTGCTTCAGCCTCAAGCAGAATCTGCTCACGCACCAGCGCATCCACAGCGGCGAGAAGCCGCACCAGTGCGCGCAGTGCGGCCGCTGCTTCCGCGAGCCGCGCTTCCTGCTCAACCACCAGCGCACCCACGCGCGCATGCCCGCGCCGCACCCGCGCCGCCCCGGCGTGTTCGGAGCGGCGGCCCTACTTCTGCGCCCGCTGCGGCAAGAGCTTCGCGCGCGAGGGCTCGCTCAAGACCCACCAGCGCAGCCACGGCCACGGGCCCGAGGGCCAGGCGGCCCTTTTAGGCCGCGTGCTATGATGCGCCCCAGGCCTGCCGCCGCCTCTCTCCCGCGCCAGGGCCGCTGGGGCCGTGACTCCTGGAGATGGCGCTGGGCTGAGGCCCCCTTTCTGGATGCGATCCCTGGAGACGGGGAGGGCTGGCTTGGGGTCTTGAAGGAGTGGGCCGCTGCCGGGATTGGGACGCCTCCTTCCGTGTCTGCGCCACCCTCTGGCTGGCCGCCCACAGCTGCTTTGGGGCCCTGCGTTGGTTTTCCTCCTCAGGCTCACCCGGCCTAGAGTAGGTGAGACCCAAGGGCCACCCGGAGCCCCTCTCAGGCCTGGGCAAGTGTTGGGGGGACAGGCAGGGGAGGTGGGGTACACTGGGCTCTGGGTCTATGACTAGCTTCCTACTAGATCTTCATTCCCAGAATGTCAGAGTTGAAAGCCGCCTGGAGAGGGCCACTCTCCACAATGCCCAGGCCACCCTTAGCCCCCAAGGTGTCCTGGCTCCAACACTTACTATCTGGTGTACTTGAGAAGTCATTTCGCTTCATGACTCAGTTTGTTCATCTGTAAGTTGCACTTGACAAGGGACTTCTCCCTGGGATATTGTGAGGATTGCGGTTTAACATTACCAGATAAAAGAGGGTGACCTCATTGGTCCAAAAACATCTATTGGGCACCCCGCTATGTCATGCACGGTGCTGTGCTCTTGGGAGGGGGTACAGACATAAAGCCTTAAGGGGTGACACTTGGTGCTCACACAGGGTATGCAGACCATCCTAAGGGACAGACTATCAGGTGCTCCGGGAGGTGGGGGAGGGGATTGGTGTCACCCAAGGCAGTCTGATGGCTTGAACTGAGTTCTGGGGATGAATAGAGATGCTCTAGGGAGAGCAAAGGTAGAGAGTCTCTGAGGCAGGGATCAGATGGAGGAGGCTGATGTTTGCCCTACAAGGGACTTTGTGGTCAGGGAGAGAGGACACCAAGATGTTTAATGAGGAGAGCACGGTGATATCAGACGTGCAGCTCAAGGAGAGATGGAAGCACTGTGAGGACAGGTCAAAGTGCGATGAGCAAGAGCCTCGAGGGTTGTGGGGTCATCTGGGCAAGAGAAAATGGGGCCCCTAGCCAAGAAGCTTGACCAAGGGGAGAGCCGGGCCTGGCCCCTAGGCCCCTGATTCCAAGTTGGTGCTCCAAAGCACAGGCTTTTTCACCATTTAGCAGATGAGGAAACTGAGGGTCACCCAAGCTTGCTCCAAATCTCACTTAGTATATAGTGGTTGGGCAGGGCAAGCCTGGCCCCCAAGACCCTTCATCTCTACCGCTGTGCCTTTGAGGGCGGCTCTTACTGGTGGGACATGGAGTGTCAAGGATGTGGGGATGTGAGCGGAGACCAGGTGCCAGGATCCTGGGCAGGGGTGCCCCTGGGTGGTGTGGGGGCTTGGGGGGCCATGGCATCCACAGTAGTGGGTTGGGAGGAAGGGAGCTGGGGGCTTGGAAGGGACCTGAACTCACAGAGCTCTCGCTCTGTGCCCAGCCTGTGCCACCACCTTGCTAGGTGCTGGAGACCTGTCCCCGCCCTCTGCCCTTCCTTAGAGCTTCGTGTGTCCTTGGGGGTCAATGGCCTCTGCTTGCCACTAGGTGGCTGCTGCAATGTGGCCGCTGCTACGTGGACGAGTACTTAGTGGCAGAGATGAAGAGATTAACCCAGGACCTGGGACATCTGGAGCTCGAATGCCCTGAACTCAAGTTGTCTCAGTGGTAAATGGGATTGATAATCCTGGAGTGCTTGGTAGGGGGCTAAGAGGACTGGCTCAAAGTGCCAGACAAGTGCAGGGTGGCCCAGCTGACCGCTCCCGCCTACCCGCTGCGGGGGGGAGGGGGTGAGGGGGGTCTGGGCAGGGCCCATGTCTGAGCCCCAGACCTGACCTTGGTCTCTTTGTCTCCATGAACAGATGTGGAGTGGGTAGGCCCTCTGGGCACAGAGACAAGGAATGGGGCCCCATGGGGACCTGCCCGCTGGCATGAGGACACATCCCCTAAGAAGACCTGCCTTGGGAGGTGCCCTGCAGAGGGGAACCGTGCAGCCTGGAATTGGAAGCGGGTTCTGTGCTCGGTGGAAAAACTCCCCAAACCTGGTGGGAGTCCCAGCTGGAGAAGCTTGTCCTGGCTGCCCAGCCACAGTCCACACTCCTGTGGCCGCAGGGACAGTGCCTGTGTGGAGAGCCGGCTTCTCTGTGCCCGCCTGGCCCCCAGAGACGGGGAGGAACTGGCCTACGAGAACACAGCAAGTCGGTGGCAGACCTGGCTCCAGAGGCAAAGCCTTGCCCCAGGTGTGACCCATACCTGTAGGCTCCACTCGCCGCTCAGAGCGGTGGTTCTTAACGCATGAGGGGCATGAAGCCCTTTGAAAGTCTCACAAATGCTAGGAACCTTCTCCCCAGAAAAACACGCATACTCATGTAGACACAAGAACCTGCAAGCAAGCTTGGAGCTCCCGGACCTAACCCGCCATGCGTTCCTCACCTGACCTAGAGCCTGGGCCACTCTGCAAATAGCATTTTTCCCTCCCCGGGCTGAGCTTCCTTCCCTCGTTCAGGAATAAAGGATTCTGAGGAGGGGACCCTTCCAGTCACTCTCTTCTCCCGGGCCTAACAGTGCCCCAGGCTTCTGGAACCTTTCCTCCCTTCCGCAGACATTGCTGGAGGCTCCCTGGGCCGGGTTTCTCTTCTCTGGTTTGGGGCTGCTTGCTCTGGCTACCTGGCTGCTGGTTTTCCCCATGCAGCCTGGACTCCAATTTCACTGTGGAGGTGGCCGGAAAGCTGGAATTTTCCTTGGATGTGGCGTGAGCAGGAGCTTGGGCCAAGTCTACCTGGGAGAGGGGTGCTGCTTCCAGCATCCAAGCCATGGCGGGGCTGTGTCCTGCCAGACAGGAGTTCGGCGCAGCTGGGCATGGTGTGGGGACGGCTGGGGAGGAAGCTCGAGCCTCTCTCCTGGGGCCTGCCAGTGCTGGCGTGGACAGTGGGAGCAAGTTGGCCTGGAGCTCACTGGCCTCCTTGGAATGAACCACTCAACCTGAAAAGGTGTTGCCAGTTAGGGCTGGGATGGGTTTCCGATGACAACAAGACGTCACGATGCCGGTTCTATTTAGTGAGACCCTTGGCGGGTGGGGAGAGGACTCTAGCCATGGGATTCAGATCAAATCCCAGCAGTGTGAGTTGTGGGGGGCACAGTGGAGTTGTTCAGGTGGGAGGTCCCAGGGTCAAGCTGGGGTTTGGTCAGGGTTGTCGGGAGGCCTCCCGGGCTCCCAGCCTGGGACCTTGCTGGTCGCGTCTCCCATGTGGTTCGGTTTGGCACAGAGGTTCTCACGGGCCATCTACCCTATGTCTCGTCCTGGAATGACACACCGCTCTGGGGGGGAGATCAGAGGAAGAGGAGGCAGTCGGAGCTCCAGAAGCTTCCACGTGCTCTGATCCTTGGCCCACCTGAAGGGAGCCTCGCAGTTGCACCCCTTCTCCTCTGGTTATCGTCTCATCTCCTCCCTTCCCTGTAACTTCACAGCCTGCATCTGCTGTTGCCTTCTCCGTCTTCCCTGGAATTGCTCGGAAATGTGGCCCTCTGCCGCCCTGCTGAGCCCTCTCCTCCACCAGGCCCTCCACCCCCGTCCTCCGAGCCGTCCCCGTGTCAACACGCCGTCTCACCCTCGGGTAGCACATGCAGCCTTGCACTCCGGTTTACTGTGCACGCACGTGTGGATGTGTGTGTGAGTCTCCAGCTAGACTGTGAGCTCCCTGAGGGCAAGGGACGTGCCATGTCTTCTTGAACCCCAACAGGGTCCAGCACAGGGCTGGGCTCATAACACTCAGGAAATACTTGTCGACTGGCTGGTGGGCTGCGGGGTGACTGGCGGTGAGGAGAAGGGGAGGGCCCGTGAGTTCACACGCCGGTGCATTTCGCTGGGGCGTGAATTGGCTCCCCTGGGGCAGGAATGGCCATGGGAGCCCTCAGGTCCCCCCCTGCTTGGGGCAGTGGGACAGGAGGGACCCCCCACATGGCTACGCAGGAGTGCGTGGGAACGGTGTCTGGGCTGGATGTTTCCATCGGTCACTGAGACCTGCCGGGGCTGACCAAGTGGAATAAATGTTCTCTCGACATCAGCTGGTGTGAGCGGTGGTCATTTGGGGCTCAGCCGGGAGCAGGGGTGGCTTCTAGCTTTGCCGTGTTCCTAGCTCGAGGAGGCACGTTCCACGGTTTGCCCAAGGCTGTAGAGAGCAGAGCTCACGAGCCACAGCATGGCAGCGATGGTCTGGATGATGACTGCAGTTTGGATTTGGGTAATGGATTTTGGGGCCCCTTCAAGCAGCTTCAGCTGTTTGCTCGTCTGGGAGTGAGGCCAGGTCTGCTGAGAAGCTGCGTGGCGATCCCGGTCACCCCTGACTGGTGGCCACTGAGCGTGCTCCTCCCAAAGGCCATCCGTACTCCAGGCCCGCCCCTGCCCCCCGGGCACCGCGGCCCGCCACGTGTCTCTCCGGAGATTGGTCCCCTTGCCCGTGACTGCCATGCTCCTCCTACCTGAGAGTTGTGAGGGCCGAGTCAGAATGTGCATAAACTCTGCCAAGCAGGATGCGGAGGCCGGGGTTTGCCGTCCCTGTCCTCGGGCTGAAGGGGGACCTGGCAGTGCACCCCTTGGTGTCAGAGCCCAGGAGTCTCCTGGAGCAGAAAGTGCTGGAGGGCGCGGGGATGTCAGGTCTGCCACTGGGTAGCGGTGGGTGAGTGATTTCCCTCCTGCGGTTGGTGAGGTGCTGGGCCTGGTCATGGCCAAGGCTCACCCCAGAACCTTGCTCCTGTGTCCTATTCTTTTTTTTCCTAAGATTTATTTATTTGAGAGAGAGACAAAGAGGGAGAGAGCAAGGGGAGGGGCAGAGGGAGAGAGAGAATCTCAAGCAGACTCCCTGCTGAGTGCAGAGCCTGACCTGGGGCTCCATCTCCCAACCCTGAGACCATGAGCTGAGCCGAAATCAAGAGTCAGGGGCGCCTGGGTGGCTCAGTCAGTTAAGCGTCTGCCTTCGGCTCAGGTCATGATCCCGGGGTCCTGGGATGGAGCCCCTTGTGGGCTCCCTGCTCAGTGGGGAGGCTGCTTCTCCCTCTCCTCCACGTTCATGCTCTCTCTTGCTACCTCTGTCTCTCTCTCTCAAATAAATAAATAAAATCTTTTAAAAAAAAAAGAAAGAAAAAGTAATCAAGAGGCAGATGTTCAACCGACTGAGCCCCCCAGGTGCCCCTGTGTCCTCTTTCAGTCAGATTTGGGGCCACATCGGTTGTTTCTATCAGCCAAGGAAGGTCCTGAGGGGCAGTAACTCAAGGAAGGGGACTTGGGAACCTGGGTCTGTTGGGGGCAAATCAGGCAGGACTCTTGTTCAACTCGAATTGACTAATGCCGAAATGGGAAAGTGTGAGCTCATGTGGCAGCAGTGCAGTGACTTGATGGTGACAGCGGGGACCCTAGCCCATCTTTGGCTCTGCCCTCCCTCTTGGGGGCTGCCTCCCCAGCTCGCACACGGGGCAGGAAGAAGTGCTCTGCCTGCTGAGGCTCGTTCCTCCCCTACAGGTCTGAGCCCGTTGCAGGGCTGCCTGGGCAGTGGAGGGCAGCGATCTGAATGGCCAGGCCCTGGGCCTGCACTGTCACCAAGGGGTCAGCCCGCTTGGAGCCCATGGTCTGCAAGTGAGGGGGGACGACCAGAAGGAGAAGGCAGTGAGTGGGCTCCAGGAGGGTGGACTGACGCTCTGGCTCCTGACCAGCGCCGCCGAGTCACCTGGGACCATGTAAGTGCACGCTCGCTGCCCCGCTCCAGAATGTGGTCGGGAGCTGCGTGTCGGCGACACCTCCCGGGCAGCCGGGTGTGTAAACTGTCTGCACCATCACTTCCCCTCCTCCCCGAGGTGGGCCTCTGGACTCAGATGTTCCGTCCACACTTCTGTCTAAAGGAGGAGATGGGGATGCGCATTCCTCTGAGGCAGGCTCGTGGGTGCAGAGACAGGATGCCACCTCCAGCGGGGTCCACGTCCCTGGCAGCCGCAGCGCCCACCCCATCCTGGGGATGTATGCCAGCAGCGCCTATCCTGACCTGGAGAGAAGGTCCCGGAGGGTGGCCAGTCCTGGGTGAGGAAGCAGGTGGCTCACAGGGCAGTTCCTCCCCCGACTCTGTGCACCCTCCGGGTCCACCTCTCCCCTCCGTCTGAGCCCTGTCTGTCCAAACATGGCCAGGTCTCAATGTCCTCCCTGTCATGATGCCGGAGTGAGAGGATGTCTGCCACAGCTGCTGCTGGTGCCACTCCAGATCCCCTGTCCGAGCTGTTGTGAGTGCTGGCTGCTAAGCGTTCACAGCTTGTCACCTGTGGGGCTGCCCCAGCCAACCCCCACTGAGGCTGACATGGGCAGGGGGGCCAGCTCTGAAGTGCAGCATGGGCTCAGAACTATCCAGGTAATCAGAGGACACCAGTTTCCAGCCGAGACCCCATCCCTGGCTCTTTTCCCCACCCGATCTTACTTCGCACTCCCTTTCTCCAGAGAGCACTTTGCAATAGTACTTATTCACCTTGGACAGAATCCTTGTCTCAGGCTCTGCTTCTAGGGACCCCAGACTAAGGAAATGTCTTAAGGAATACAGGCTTAAAGCATGTTGCCTGTGCAAGAGGTCATGACAAGTATCTTTATTCCGTTCTGTGTGGGGCCAGTTACCTGTAGGTTTCTAGCAGAGAACTGCCAGTGGATGAACAGATGGAGGTGGCCATCTCTTCTGTGAGGGGCCAGGCCAGAGGCCCTAAGTGCTGGTGTGGCAGCTCCTCACCCGCTGCTCTAGGGCCCCTCCCAGCTGCAGACAAGGCCTTAGAATCTAGACGAAGGGTCAAGGGTTGCAGTCTAGTATAGCTGTGTGGCTTTGGCCAAGATCCTTACCATTTTTTAAAGTTTCTCTGTCTCTCTCTTTTTTAAAGATTTGTTTATTTATTTGAGAGAAAGAGAGAGAGAGAGAGAGCACTAGCGAGCCAGCAGAGGGGAAGAGGGAGAAGAAGAGAGAGAGAACCTGGAGCAGACTCCCCACTGAGCACAGAGCCTGACAGGGGGCTTGATCCCATGACCCTGAGATCGTGACCTGAGCCAAACCAAGAGTTGGATCCTCCACCCACGGAGCCACCCAGGCACCTCAAGATCCTTACCATTTTGAACCGCAATTAGTTCTGATCCATGGAATGAGCCGTGTAGACGTTTCTTTTAGGGTTGAAGTTCCATAGTCACTTTCTGACTGCTCGCGTGGGCTCTTTTGGGGTGTAAGGAGCCGAGACCACGCTGGCTGCAAGGTCTCATGAGATGTGAGGGAGGCCCTGTAGCTGTGTCCCCCAGGAGGGCATTCCTCCTCCTTGGTCCAAACGCTTGTCCTGTGACTCAGCCGAGCTCCTTCCTATGGCTGCCACCTCTTCGACTCCGGAGCAGAACTAGAACTAATTTTTTTTTTCTTTAGGCAAGATGACTGCAGTTCCTAGCTGCACAGATGGAAAGACACCTTGGAGCAGACCTTTGTTTCTAGAAAGTCATCCGTTAAACCCAGTAAAACACATTCTCACGGCTCGTCTCAAACTAGCCTGGGATTTGGGCAGCATTTCAAATGCAGATGCTTCAAGACAGCGTGTTAGCTGTGTGTTTGATAATCATCATTTTGATTTGATTTGATTTTTTTCCAGATTTATTTATTTGAGAGAGAGAGCGCGTGTGCTGAGTGTAGAGCCGGACTCGGGGCTCGATCTCATGACCTGAGAGTCGGATGCTCAGCAGACTGAGCCCTCAGCAGAGCTCCTGGGGATCGGGGCCTCTGAACTGTGGGAAGGACCTTTCATTTGTGAGGGGCTGAGCTGGTCCTTCTCCTGGCACGTGGAAACCCGCTAGGGACAAGCAGTGCCCCTGACGTTAGGTTTAAGGCATGTGGTTCAAGAGAGCCTTTGTGTCCAAGAGCAGTGCGAACTGTGTCCATGTGAGGGCCAGGGGCGCGCTGGAGGTCGGTGGCATGGGGGTGCACAGGGGGTCCTGGGAGGTGAGAGAAACACAGGCTGAGGATCACTGGGGACAGGCAGCCTCCCCCGCAGGTGAGCACCCTGGTGTATGTGCGGTGTGGGGCTCCTGGAGGAAGAATGGATCGTGTTCTTGGGATCGGGGAGGCCTCGGTCTTGCTGTGAACATAAGAAGTGTATTTTGGGCCGGCGAAGGAGGACGCACTGGCCGTCTTTCCCACCTGCGGTCCGGTGTTTGCCAAGGCGCCTTGTCGCTAATGCTGCTTTCTGCCACTGCCCTTGGCTTCCTCGCCTCCTGCCCTGTGTGTCCTTCTCTTTGTCTCACACACAGAGTTCCCAGGGTGGATTTTGGTGTGACAGCCACTGTCCCTTGAGGGAGTCCCTTGGATACAGTCCATTCTCCCGGCACAGCCAACCTCACCGGTGAGCCTTGGGAGGGTGCCTGCTGAGCAGGCACACGCCAGTCCTTATGGCCAGGGTGGTGTGGGGCAAGGGGTCAGGGTCAGTCCGGGGGGCTTATGGGCTTGTCCGAGCACGTGTCCCGGACGGCGGTGAACTGACAGGCTGTGGGCTGTCTTGCTTGTCCAGCCGGTACTCTGTTCTCTCCCTTTGACTGCGCAAATCCCTCAGTTGGCAGATTATCCCATATGCCTTGTGCGCTTTTTTCCTTAAGATTTAATTTCTCGGGGCGCCTGGGTGGCTCAGTCGGTTAAGCGTCTGCCTTTGGATCAGATCATGATCCCAGGGTCCTGGGATCGAGCCCCACGTTGGGCTCTGCTCATCAGGGAGCCTGCTTCCCTCTGTCCCTCCCCCTGCTTGTGCTCTCTCTCTCAAATAAATGAATAAAATCTTTAAAAAGAAAATATTTAGGGGCGCCTGGGTGGCACAGTTGTTAAGCATCTGCCTTCGGCTCAGGGCATGATCCCGGCGTTCTGGGATCAAGCCCCACATCAGGCTCCTCCACTAGGAGCCTGCTTCTTCCTCTCCCACTCCCCCTGCTTGTGTTCCCTCTCTCGCTGGCTGTCTCTCTGTCAAATAAATAAATAAAATCTTAAAAAAAATAAAAGAAAATATTTAATTTCTTATGTTCTTGGTTGATCTCCAATAACAGCATTTGAACATCATCTGATGGTTCATTTTCTTGTGTGTAAAGCCCTCAAAGACTCGGTGAAATTTTGCAGGTCTGGGACTGGGGTGCCTGACCCTGGGAGCCCAGGGAAGAGGTCGATGGCCTGTGTGCGTGAATGCTGGCTTCGACTGGGTTTGTGCTCTGGGTATAGTGCTGGAGTTGGAACGAAAATATCATCTGGGAGCTTCTTTCGGTTTCTGTCGTCCCCCCCGGTTGGTATGTATTTAGAATCACTTCCCCCTACGGCCTGGAGAGTATTATACAATGGGACTGTTTTGTTGGCCATCGTGGGAGCATATTCGGGAAATCTTAACAATATGAGAAAATTGAGAAATAGGACCAGTAAATACAACAGTCCTATTTATGGGGCAACTCTCAAAAAACCCCCAAAGATCACTGGAAGATCATATTCTGTGAACTCAATGCAGTAAAATTAGAGGTAATTAATAACAAAACAACAAAAGTTTCTGTACATTCAGGGACTTAAAAACGCACTAATAGTTCACAGATCACAGAAGAAAATGTAATGGACACGACAAAATATTTATGAATGGATGGCTATGAAAACACTGCATTTTAAAACGTGTGCTGTACAGGGGCGCCTGCGTGGCTCAGTCGGTTGAGTGTCTGACTCTTGATTCGGTTCGGGTGGTGATCTCAGGGCTGTGGGATCGAGCCCTGCATTGGGCTCTGTGATTAGCGGGGAGCCTGCCTGAGATTCTCCCTTTCTCCCTCTCCCTCGGCCCCTCCCCAACTAGTACTCTCTCCCTCAAATAAATGAATAAAATCTTAAAAGAAACCAACTTGTGCTGTACAATGAAAGTAGTAATTAGAGGGAAAGTTTAGCCTTAATTGCACTCATCTGAAGAGAAGAATGTTTGAAAGCCGAAAAGCGAAGAGCTCAACTTAAAATGTTAGAAAGCATACAACAGAATGTGCCCGAAGAAGAGGAACACAGAGAGAAGTTGATAGGGTAGCAAACAAAATACTATTAGCGACTCAATAAAACCCAGACCAGTTCTTTGAAAAGACAAATAAAATAGACAAACCTCCGGCTAAAAAGAGAGAAGACACATGTAAATGATGCTGGAAACGGAGAGATTGTAGTTGTGGGCACAGTGGAGATTTTGAAAAATCACAGAAGAATACCACAATTCATGACCATTTACAGTCACAGGAAATGAATAATTTTCTGGAAGAACATAAATTATCCAAAGACACTTTAACAATCTGAATATATCTATAAGCCTAGAGTAATTGAATCAGTCATCAACTAAAACACTCCCTCAACCCCCCCGGATCAAGATGGGAGGCCCAGGTCACTTTAACTGGGAAGGTGTGTCAAACTTTTGTGAAGAGATGATCCTTCATCTACACTCAGTTCCAGAGAATGGGGGATAAACATTTGCAAACTCTGAACGAGGTCAAGCAAAAGCTTGAAAACGAAACCAAACAAGGACAACACAACAAAGGAAGATTTTTAGGTCAATGTCACTTAGGGACATAATCACACAAATCCAAAATAAACATTAGCAAATCAAATCCTGAAATCTATTGAAAAATATGTCATGGCCAAGAAGATTTTATGGAACAAATATATGGATTGTTCAACTTTGGAAAAATCTGTTAAAGAAATATACCCCTTCAGGGGCGCCTGGGTGGCGCAGTCGTTAAGCGTCTGCCTTCGGCTCAGGGCGTGATCCCAGCGTTATGGAATCGAGCCCCACATCAGGCTCCTCCGCTATGAGCCTGCTTCTTCCTCTCCCACTCCCCCTACTTGTGTTCCCTCTCTCGCTGGCTGTCTCTAACTCTGTCAAATAAATAAATTAAAAAAAAATCTTAAAAAAAAAAGAAATATACCCCTTCAACAGAGTGATGGAGGAAAAACACGGTCATCTCAATAGATGTAGAAAAAGCTTTAGCTAAGACTCGATATATTTGTAATTAAAAACCCAAACCAAAACCAAGTAAATAGGACAAAACCAAACCCAAACACATCTTTCATAGTTACTGCTGTTGTCTGTTCCTATGAATTGTTTCAAATGTAATGAAATCTTTTTGAGATGACACTTCAAAGTTAGCAAAGTTGATACATTGCTGGTTGTAGACATTTCAGTAAAGATTTATTGATTGCGATTTTGCAGGGTTTTTTGGGTATTTTGAATTAAAAACAGTCTTCAATGTAATCGTAATTTTACAAAACCCATAAGCCTTCGAGTTGTACCTGTGGCTAATGGATAAAGGGACCTGTTTGGAAGAATTATAGAATTCCTATCTTTCTCTCTTTGTCTATGCATCCAATAAATGAAGTTATTTCCTTATTAAGGTTCAGGACCTGTGAGTCCTCATTTGGCTGACGATGTGGTTAGGTATCCAGAATCTAAATAAGACAAAGAGGATCAGATTGACGTTGTTTAAGGATACAAACTTGCAAGGCAGAGTAGATAAGCCACAGAGATCTATCCCACAGTATAGCGAGTATAGACAACAATATTGTACTATAATTATGTAATGTGATAGATATCAGTAGAACTGCAGTCATATTAAAATATAGAAATATATCAAAGCAACACATTGTACATCTTGAACTTCCACATGTTGTGTATAAAACGTATTCAAGCAAGAAAACAACCCGGAATAGGCTGCATAGTTACGCCAGACTTTGCAGCAGAAGCCGATGGGAGAGTGGTGCCCTCTAGTGCACGTTTGGGGAACTGACGTTCAGTGCCTTGGACTTCGCAAGGAGGGCTGTTTCCTCCGAAGGCACCCCGGCCACGTTTATATTAGAAGCGGCAGGTCAGGGAGCTTGTGGGCTGTCAATAAATATGCCTTGAATGAATAAATAGAGCCATCGGGTTTTTCGGAGCCTCTGTGGAAATGAGTCAAAAAAGCCGACTTGTCAAAGTAAGTTGTCCCCTTAGAGATGAACTGAAGTCTGACGGCTAATAGAGGAGAGAAGGGAAATTTCCAAGCACAGAAGCTTTGTGCGTGTTTCTTTCCTGGGTTTCGAGAGGAAATGAGATGGAAACTAGAGTCACTTTCCGAAGAGAGTTAGCCAAAAAAGCTAGCAAAGGAAGTTGGCTCCAAATTGCCTGACGTATCCTAGGCGGGAATAGCTGTGACATGGGCTGGTGCCCGGAGCCCCTGGCTGAGCCGGCCTCAGGACCAGGGGGAGGGAAACTTGCAGTAAGAGTGGGGAAGCAGCCACGAGCTCAAGAGCTGTGGGCTGTTTTCATCAGTAAATAAATCTTCAAAGTGTGGATGCTCTGCGGGAAATCTGAGCGTTTACTGAGTATTCAATAATACAGCTTTTTCTTAGTTATAATTAGGTTTTTGTACTCATGTTAATAAAGGATCTTTAATTTCAGAGATACACACGGAATGAAATGCTGTCTGGGATTTGCTTCGACCAGGATGGGGGATGGGTGCGAGCGGTGGGAACCGAGGGGGTGGAGCACAGGGGCCACGTGTTGATAATCTGAAGTCGGGCAACAGGTAGCTGGGCTCCTCTCATTCATTCTATCGTCGTTGTGTGTTAGAAGATTTCCTAGTAACAGCTTAAAGCATGCTTGTGCTCAATGCTAGCCTTTCGAAATTTCCCTTAATACTGCTAGCAAAGCTAGTGTTGGTGAGGGAGAGGAAATGTTTGAGTTCAACCCCTGCCCACCCCTCGGAAGGGAGGCTCTGGAAGGCAGGCTCTGGAAGGCTCCGGGCCATCCTTGAAAAGAGCAACTGTGAAGAAGTCAGCACACACAGCTCACAGTCTGTTTAAAATGGTAATTTCCTGGTGAAGGTCCAAGGAGCGGGGTGGGCGCCCATTCCAGCACTGTGTCTTTATCAGGCTGAGAAGCCATCCCTAAAGCCTAGCGGTTTGGGGGGAGCGTCCGATCCCCTGCCTGGCTCTGGCATGGAGGGTGTCCCCTGGCGCTCCAGGTGACCTGCCCATTGGAGTGTGGAGCTGACGGTTCCACTGGGGGGAGGCACTGAGAGATCTTGAGTCAAATGAGAGAAATGCTCAGAGAGGCTCTCTGCTCCACCCTTCACCTTCACTGGCTTTTGTGGGGTGCCAGGGACCCCACTCCTCAAATTCGATGTTCACATACTTCACCAGCCCCTCCGTGCCTGCTTGCCACTCCCGGGGCGTGGGTTACAATCTTTGTTTTTTTTTAATTTTATTTATTAATTTGAGAGAGAGGGAAAGAGAGAGAGCACGGGGTGGGGGTGGAGGAGCAAAGGGAGTGGGAGAAGCCGACTCCCTGCTGAGCAAGGAGCCCTTTATGGGACTTGATCCCAGAACCCTGGGATCATGACCTGAGCCGAAGGCAGCCGCTTAACCGAGTGAGCCACCCAGGCGCCCTTGGGTTACAATCTGAGCTAGCATTTATTAGGGACCCCCACGGGATGGGCACTTGATCATTTACAAGCAGAGTCTCATTCAGTCCTCCCCCCCTGTGAGTCTCTGAAGGTGTTCCGCTTTCCCTATTTTGTAGGAGAGAATGGATGCATGCAGAGTGCCAGCACTTAGCCAGGGATGTGCTGTTCAACAGTAGCAAAGGCAGGACGCAGACTTCCATCCACCAAGCTGTCATCATGTGCATCAGGGAACACAGGAAGCAGGTCTTCTTACCTCCCTTCTAGCAAGGGGGCACCATGCTTGGACAAGTGCACAAAGTCCTGTGGGGGGGTCCCAGCTGGGAAGGCAGAGCTCGGATCGGACCCCTTCCTGCAGCTTTGGGCTCTCTCCTTTCTTCTCCAGCCCACAGCTTATCCGCTTTCCAGGGCGGAGCAGCTGTGGATCCAGAGCATTCTGCGGGCCTTGGTGCCTCTCTGCCCTTTCCCACCAGATTTGACTGCCTGCCCTGTCCTTCCTGGAGCAAATTCTCCATCGGGTATTCCACACTCCGGGCAGGAAAGGCTGCTTGCTCTGCGGCACTGGACATGGCCAGTTGGCTTTTTGTGCCCATTCTGCCCTTCCAGCTTTACCTCCGGCTTTCTGCGTCTGTGGCCCCAATGCCCACCTGGCCTGCTCTCAGCACCCCTGAGATCCAGTTTTCCTTATTCCTCCACTCACCAAAGTATACTCGTCTCATGACCCATGCCTGAGCCCCCTGCTAGGGCTCATGAAAATTCATTCAGGCCAAGGAGTCACAAGTGACAGGGGCTTCATGTATTAACCCTCCTGCATAAAATTAGCATTCTAACTGGGTCTTTTATGCCTTAGACCAGAGGCCCGATGACAGTGTGGTGTTTGGGACATGGGGGAGAGAGTCTTTAGAGGAGAGAGGCCTTTCTCGTGACCCTCCAGCCTGTCCTGTCCTGGGGTTTGCCAGAGACACCTGGGTGTAAGGTGTAAGGTGCATCCACTTTGCAGTGAGAGGACCTGAGATTCAGCTGTGGATTTTTTGTAGATGCCCTTTATCAGGAGGAGGAAGTTCTTTTCCATTCCTAATTTATGGAATGTCTTTATTACCAAAGAGCATTGGATTTTGTCAAATGCTTGTTCTGTGTCTCTGATCATGTGGTTTTTGTTGTTTATTCTAGTGATATGGTATATTGCATTAATTGATGTTAAGATGTCAAACCAACCTTGCATTCCTGGGATAAAGCCCACTTTTTCTTGGTGTATAATTCTTTTTGTATATTTATGGATTTTGTATGCTAGTATTTTGGTGAGGATTTGTGTGTCTGCATTCATAAGCTATATTGGTATTCTATTGGTATAATGGTATATGCTGATATATCTGTATGTATATACAGTGCATGTGTGCATGTGTGAGGTCTGTTTTGGAGGGAAGTATCTTTTGTTTTATTTATTTTAAGATTTTATTTATTTATTTGAAAGAGAGAGAGACAGAGAGAGAAAGAGAGAGAGATAGAATTGGGGGGGGTGTAGGGGCAGAGGAAGAGGGAGAAGCCCACTCCCTACTGGGGAGGGAATTTTAAATGTAATTGACCAAGGGTTGCTAACTCAGGATGACCGGCTGGTGTAACTGATGAGTGCCAGCAGGTGGCAGCTGAGAATCATCACCAGTGGTCAGGAAGCCAGGGCAGAAAGCAGGTGTTGGGGATGGGTACCCCGTGGAGACAGAGCTAGAAGCTGCCAGAGCCAGGATCCAGGGGGAACTAAGAGCAGTTTGGAGACAGAAGCAAGAGAGAAAAAGGGCAGGCTGGTCCTGGGAGCACCTGCTCCGGAGTCAGGAGGTGAGGAGGGTAGAGGTCGACTTGATTGCTCCTGGCTCCCACCTGGGACTTTACCTGCCCTGAAAATTCGTGCCCTTTCCGGCCGTGTTGCACTGTCTCTTACGTTGACTTTTATGGTCCTGATGCTTCTAATTCATTATGCTTCTGGAATGCATGGAATCAAATACAGGTGTGGTGTGGCAGGAAACATTGTGGGCCAGGAGTCAGGACACACGGGTGTCACGCCATTGCCGTTAACTTTATTTATTTATTCAAAAGAAAGGGCCTTTAAAATTTTGAAAATATTTTTCTAGCTTTATTGTGATATTATTGGCATATAACATACATAAGTAATGCATACAATGTGATGATTTGATACCCCTATGTATTGTAAAATGATTATCGGACTAAGGTTATATAACACCTCCATCTCTCATGTAATTCCCTTATTTTGGTGTGTGTGGTAATAACATTTATGACCTACTCTCTTAACAACTTTCAAGTATATAATGTGATTATTCTCTGCATCTCAGAAAGAGTCGACTCAGTCCTTGGCCCAAGAGACAGGCTTGGCGGGGGTGTCCCAAGGCCACCATCTGCAAACCAGGCTTTTGGGGAAGTTTTCATTTAGCTCAGAAGTTCTCACTGCGAATGATTCTTTATTATCTATCCATATTTGGTCCATCAGAGCCTTAGCGCTAGTCCTTAGCCCACGGAGCAGCACCCAAGTTTGAGAAGCAGGAGGCAAGTGACCCCGAGGTTCTTTCTGGCTCATGGCTCGTCTGTCGGCCCCCTTGCGTTTCAGCCCGCTGTTGTTCTGGTGTGCCAAGTCGCCTTTGTCTGCTCTGCCCTGGGGTAAATACCGTACCACTTTTTATGGTATTTACGGTACCGTAAATTACGGTAAATACCCCTCACCACTTGCTGCTGATGTCACTTTAGCGGTGCTAAAGGCCTTGACACTACGAAGTGCATCTCCGGGAGAGCTGGCCCAGGGCTAGATGCCTGCTGATTTGCCCAGGCTTGATTAATCCCCGGGAAGGAGGAAGATGTAGCTTTCCTTCCGGTAACGTCTAGTTGGGGGGGATGGGGGGGTTCTTGAAATGCTCGCACTCACATCCTTGGTCCCCCAAGCCCCGCAAAGAGCTGTGTGGCCAGGCGAGCTGGATTCTACCACCTGCCATCCCTAGTACCGGGGGTACCAGGATGATAATATCTATGGGTTGATAGCAGAAAATACAATTCTGGCCACATATATAATTATCAACTTATGATGAGCCCCGGCGAGAAAGGGTAAGAGTGACCACGAGTGATGACTGATTGCTTCCTTGATTTTTTCTAACATCTTCCAACTTCTTGTCTGTAGGTCCAGAAGAGCCACAAACTGAAGTTTTGTTAAGCCACATCTTAACAATTGGCGATGTGAGAAGAGAAAGACCTATTGGTCAAAAATACAGAGGGAAGGGGAGAAGAGGGCAGGAAGGGGTTAGGAAGCAGGAAGGGGAGCGTGTCCTTGGGGAAAGGGGACAGTTTGCCCTTGGAGGTGTCCAGCTGTCCCTCTGTCTTCCTGCTTCTCTGCCTGTTCCGGGTTTGAAGTCTTGGAGCGCTCACCTGTGGCCCAGGCCACGTGAGGAGGTTTGGGGCTGAAAGACGGGGTCGTGGCTGAGGGGTGGGAGGCGTCGGTTTCTACCGCGCACCAAGTCCTGAGGAAGGCAGACCGAATTCCCATTCTTCCAGACACACAATCGAAGGAGGCTCCGGGAGGAATGTGTCACTCCTGGGGTTTATGTCAAGAAACCCAGAATGAAGGAGTGTGTGCTTTTTCTCATGTACTCATTCATTCCTTCCCGCACTCTTTTGTTCATCCGCGGATGGGCGCTCTGTCCCTTACGTGGGCTCTGTGGCGGGAGTTGGAGAAGCATCTGGAAGCAAGATCACGAGGTCCTGGCGTGCAGGGATCTCTCCTCGTGTGCAGCGTTGTTTTGAAGATGTGGGGATGAACCAGACACCCGAGAGGACTAACTTGGTGTGGAGGTCGCGTCATGGCCGAAAGCGTTGCCTTTCCACTCCCAGCGTGCGGCTGGTCAGGACTCGCAAGGTCACGGTCATGCCCATGCAACCATGCCCGCCATCCATCCCCAGCCCTCTTCATCTTGTAAAGCTGAAACTGTCTGTTAAACCGTAATTCCCCATTCCCCTCTCCCGAAATCTTTGCTCTTTATAGGTGAACAAATCTGGAGAATTTGGAGAAACTTCTGGAAGAAGAACCAGTGTGAAACTGTCTCCCCTCACAGGAAGCTCTGGGAGGCTGTAAAGCTCTTGCTGAATTTCCCAGAAATTCCCCTTCCCTTTATGCTGACTTGTTCCTTCTCTCTGGGTGGTTTTCTTTACGTCAAAATCAGGTCTCTCACTAGCTTTTAACTACTCTTGACCTTTCAAAAGTCTGATACAAACACACTTTTAACCTCCAAAAAGCTGTTTTGCTACCATTATCAACCACTTGGGGTTTAAGAACTTTCTATTTTCACTGCCGATTCAGATCTCAAGGACTCTTGGGCCTGGCCTGTGTCTCTAGAACCTTCCAGAAGCAATTCAACTCTTTAATTTCTTTGCTGACAGCTGAGGTGCAGAGAGAATGACCATCACTGTAACAACAAGGGAGCACTTCGTCTTGCTTAGCAATAAACACAGCAGGACACACCAGAAGTCAGGACAGCCCTGGGTGGCCCTTCACTACAAGGGACCACCACGGGTCTCCCTGCTCCGTGCTCTGGAACCTCACTGGAAGCGGCCATCTTGGGCCTTATGGAGTGGGGAGGTGGAGTAGTGGGGGTGGGGGTTCTCACAGTTGCAGAGGCCGCAGGAAAGTGTCTCATGACTGTTTTCCCTTGGGAAGTAGGGATGTAGGAGTGACACTCGTCTGCCTCTAGATGTGTTTTTTGGTAGCAGCCCACTGGGTGTCTGGTAGGGGTTCCCCTCGGCCTGTCAGGGCTCCTTTCTAAACACTTCCGCCTGCTCAGCACCCGACGGCAGTGTGGGCAGCTTCCCGCTTCCGTGGGAGAGAGCAAGGTCAGCTTGGTCCTGCCAAGATGCCAAGCTCGCCGCCCGGGGCTCACCCCCTCTGCTGAGTCTCCTTTGGGGAAGAAGGGACAGAAAAATGAAGATTTCAGAAACCAAAATCGAAAGTAACAGCAGCATCAGGGGGAAAAAAAATAAAACCACTCAGAAAACCTCAAATCAAAAACGTACAAGAAAGAAACAAATTAAGAGCACCCTGGGGGACTCACAGAGTGGGGGTGGTGGCTGCAGCCCAGGGGATGGCAGGGGACCCAGAGGCTCCAGGGAGGCTGTAAGTTGGAAGAAAACTCCCTGCAAATCCTCTTCTGCTCTTCTCCAGCCAGCAGCGGGGCGGTGGCAGAAGCGGATGTCCCGGGATCCTGGAAAATGCCTGCCAGGTGCCGTCAGAACCATTTGCGGGGGAGCTGCCCTCCCTCCCCAGTGCCCCATGCCTGGGTGTTAAAGGCTGAGGCCAGGGCGCCTGGCTGGCTCCATCAGCATAGTCTGTGACACTCTTGATCTCAGGGTTGTGAGTTCAAGCTCCATGTTGGGTGCAGAGATTACTTAAAAATCAAATCCTTAAGAAAAAAATGAAAGAAAAACAAAAAGCCTGGAAAGATCACCTCTTCCCAAGGTGACCTTGGGCCTAGATAATACACCTGCAAAATTTGCAGTAGAGGAGAGAGAAATTGGGTGGTAGCCGGAGGGGAGAGTGGGGCAAGGGAGTTTTCTTTTTAAAGCTGGGAGAATATGCATGGCTGCATGCTGTTGGCAGTGGTCCAGGAGAGAGGGGGCGCAGATGGTCTGGGGTGGGGGGGCACTTGCCAGAGTGCCGTCCCTGAGAAGGGTGAGGAAGAGGGTTGATGTACAATCGGATTAGCTGGGCTCAGGCCGGGGTCTGGACAGGTCGGTCGCGGTAATGGGAAGGCAGGTGGAGTCCGTGGCACAGCCCAAGGCTGGGGGTGGGGATGGTTGGGGGGGTGGAGGGGATGTAGCAGTGGGGCTTTTGGACCCACCGGTTCTGCTTTCCTAAAGAATGAAGAAGCGAGGGCACCCACTGAGTGGGGAGGGGAGGTGGGGAGGCCTTAGAAGAGAGGAGAAGCTAGGAAGTAGTTGGCTGGGGCGGTGGGGAGGGGCTGGGGCTATGACCCCGGGGATGATGCCCAGCATTCAGAGCCCGTCTGACCCCGGGACCATAACCAGGAGCGTGAAGAGAGGCCAGGTAGCAGGTGCATGTGCCCCCGCCAGCCACTCCCGCCAGGAAGGCACAGGTGTAGCCAGGTGTGTTCGCGTCCCCCAGCCCGGCTAAACTTGAGACAGGTAGGTCCTGACTCTTGGCCCACCCCCCATACCTCCCCCTTCTTAGACAATTTACTTTAGAAAACTTGTAATTGAAAATTCTTTCTCCACCCTTTGGAGAGGTAAATCTTTATAAAGCCTCCTGCCGGTGTTACAACCCAGAACTGTCTTTCTCAAGGATGTGGGTGCCATCCCTTTGAAATGTACCCATCCCTGGCGATGCCGGCCCATCTCCCAGTCTCTGTGGGAGGGTACAAGCCTAACTGATGTGGGTGCCTCTCCGCAAACCCACGTGGCCTAATCATGTTAACCAGTGTCCCCCTCACGTCTTCTAGCACTTTGCCACCATCTCACGCCAACCCTTCCAGTCCCAGCCCTGCTTCAGCAGCTGGCCTCTCGTGCTCACCACCAAGCCTTGAACAGTCTTCCCTGATGGGGTAGCTTCGTCCAGGGCAGGTTTGCTCTGACCCTTCCCACGGGGCTTTGGTGTCCGATCCCCTCTCCCAGGGAGGCTGCAAAGCAAAGGTTCTCATCTTTCCAGGACCGCCCCCCCCACGCCTCAGGGAAAGCATTCCTACTTGCATTTCCATTCTTGCTGTGGTCCAGTAATTTCTTATTGCTTTATTGCTTCCTGGATGCTTTTGAGCAGAAGAAAACCTTTTTCTCTTGTTTAATTTCAGTTGTTTCCAGTGGAGGGTTGATATAAATAACATGGGAGGAGGGATCAGTCACGACCTTTGGGACTTCTCTGCCTATCCTGTCTCCAGTGCCTGAGACTCAGTGTCCCCAGGCTGAAGTGCCCATCTCTCCCCCGTCCCTCCCAAACATGGGCCTCCCACAGCTCTGTCTCCACGAAGACCCCTAGAAGTGCTGTGACCCCAGACATTCCACAGCCAATCGGCCTGGGGTGACCACTGGCCTCTATGTGAATGAGAAAATGGTGTCTCTTCTTCAAGTGAAACATTTATAAATAAGCATATTATTTCTTAATAATTACTGTAACAAACAAAGACTCTGTTGGAATAAGACATTTCATTCCATCAGAAAACTGTCAAAATATACACATTTAGTTACAAGAGACTTCACTACCATCTGCCAAAGTTGTAGTAAACACAGTTCCCATCGACGAAGTTAAACAACATATAACACAACTTTTTTGAAAGAAGGCACTGTCTCTGCCGTGAACAGCGCTCCCTTTGATGTGGCAGCCTGAGCACTTGCAAGGGCAACCCTTAATTAGTCTCTTTAAAAATTATTTCGTTGTTTCCGTCTTTTAAATATATCATCAATACGTTCCTTTTTCCACTGTGCATCGAGCTTGGACTATTGCAGTACCCTCTAGCTCGTGCTCCGACCTCCAGCCTGACGCCACTTCCCCACGCTGCTCACAGCACAATGAACGCCTGCCTGCGGGGTTTGCCTGAGGGTCCTTTGCAGGGACATTTCTACATGTCCTTCACGACTTAGGGTAGGGGGAAGCTCCACTGTGTGGAGCTCCCGTGGGTCTTACAATGTCATCCGTGACAGTATCTGGCATAGAAAACGAATGGTTTATGGATTTGTTTCTACATTTGTTTCCCCACTTGGCTGTTTCTCATCTTGTAGGATTTATGGAGCTTCCTCTTTGCTCCCATGGCACCCTGAGCACATCTCTATATAGGACATGTTCTATTTTTCCATAACCATAGTTCAGTCCCTCTTCCCATCCTTTGACTTCAATGGAGATTTGTCTTGCGGGTCTTTGACCCCCTGTAGCTAATATGGTGCCTGGCCCGGTAGAGTCCTCCTTGTTTGCACAGTTTGTGTCTTCCAGGCTTATATAATTTTTAGAAGGTCAGCCCTCTCCCTCCTCACCCCCACTGAGAGGAAGGGAGAGGGGAGAGAGGAAGTGCTGGGGAACCAGTCTTGGTGCCCTTGTCGTTAGCCAAAAGGCCACTAGGGGGCAGGAAACCCCCATCCTTCCCCTGATGCCAGCCCATCCAGCCTTCCCCGCAGAATTCAATTTTCCAAGAAGACCATGTGCTGAAAGATCATTTTGCAAAATGGTCAACTCAGCAGGTAATCAGCTTGCTAAATCAATGAGGAATTACTTGAAGCAGTGGTTTTACTCAGAATGCTCCCCAATTGCTTAATGTTTCAGAAGAAGCGAGCTTTTCCTGAACTCAGTTTACTATTTTCTCAATTTTGGGGAAATGATATTCCACTAGGCTGTGACTCTCTGCCCCCGAACTGACCTCCACTCTCCTGGGATGATCACAGGGTGGGATTGAAGGCTTTTGTCTGATTATTTTAATGAATTGATTTTATGTGACTTGACCTAGCACCCTAAAGAGGGTGGGGATTGTTTCTAGAACGGGTCCTCCTCACTAGGGGCATAAATGGGTGGAGAATGGAAGACGCTGCTTTTTTTTTTTTTTTTTAAGATTTTATTTATTTATTTGAAAGAGAGAGAGAGCAAGAGCAGGGGAGGGGAGGGGCAGAGGGAGAAGCAAACTCCCCACTGAGCAGGGAGCCCTACTCAGGGCTGGATCCCCAGGACCCTGGGATCATGAGCTGAAAGGCCGCCACTTAACCCACTGAGCCACCCAGGCGCCCCTGTCACGATGTCGCCTGTGTAGACCTGAGCCCTTGGTGGGCAGCGCCAGTATCTCCAGGTTTTCTTTGGCTTCCTAAGGAGGTGGAACATGAAGACCAGCCCAGAGGGGAGGTGGACCCTTACTTAGGACAGAGCAGCCCCTCAGAACCTGCTCAGGGCCCTCCCTGCTCCTCTGGGTCTCTCTCCGGGAGTCTCAGCACCACCTCAGACATTTCAGACCAAGCCTGGGGAGCTAGTGTGAGCTCAAGGCCATGGCTCCTCAGCGCCTGCAGCGCATTAAAGTGTTGTCACGGGGATGAGCCTCCAGGACACGACACAGCCAAGCGAGGGGCAAACACTGTCGGATTCCACTCATACGAAGTATCTAAAGCCTTCAAAATCGCAGAAGCAGAACGTAGAGGGCTGCCTCTCCTGGGTGGCTCGGCTCGTTAAGCACCTGCCTTTAGCTCGCGTGGTGATCCCAGGGTTCCCGGATGGAGCCCCGCGGCGTGGCGGACGGGGGTGGGGGTGGGGGGGACTGCCTGCTCAGTGGGGAGCCTGCTTCTCCTTCTCCCTCTGCCCTTCCACCAAGCTCTCTCTCTCTCTCTCTCAAATAAATCAATCAAATCTTAAAGAAGAGGAGGAAGAAGAGAAGAAGATGAAGAAAGTAGAGAGGCGGTTACCAGGGCTGGGGGAGGGGAATTAGGGGCTAATGGGTACAGAGTTGCATTGTTGCAGGATGGGAAAGTTCCGGAACTCTTTGAAGAACAACGAATGTACTCGAGGCTCCTGAACTGTGCACTTAAAAAAAGCTAAGATGGTAAATTTATGTAATATTATGCGTGCTTTGCCTTTCTAAAAACCATAATAAAGTAAGCGTTTCAGTGTTCAACTGCGTTCGGCGGTAGGGAGCTTTCGGAAACTGTGATCGCTCACAGAAAGGGAAGGGGTGGCAGCTCTAGCATTTCAAACGTCTTACTAGCTCTAGGAAGGAGCCTCTTCGCCTGGGAAGCAGTGCGTTCCCCAGGTCAGGATGGAGGGTCCCCCTGGAGGGGTGTGAGGAGTTGCTGGAGGTGGGGGTGGGAGAAAGAAAACAGCATCTTCCCGGTTTCCGCAGTCTTGGGAAGGGGCCTCGGAGCCGGGATGGCGGAGATCACCCGGAGGAGAAAGGCCTGCAGCGCGCTGTCCCCTCCCTGGCCTGGCTCAGCCTCCGCAGGCGTCACGGTGTCTGACCCGGGGACGGGGAGCCCCTGCACAATGACCCTCTCTGGGGACCCTCCCGAAGCTCGGCCTGGGCCCCAGCTCCCGTGCCGCAGCCCCAGACCGAGCCTCCGCTCTCACGTCCCCACCTGCCCTTCGGTCGGTCGGCGGTCGCGCGAACCTGACACCCCTGCGAACTCCACCCCCACCCTCCACCCCCCCACCCCCAACTGCCTCCCGTTTGTACATCAACGTAGAAACCTCTTCCTACTCGGAAGCGGAGTTCGTCAGAAGGATCCCGCCCCTGGCGCGCCGGGCTCGCCGCTGCTTTCTCTCCACGCTGCCCGCGGGGACCTCAGCGGCGTCCCCGGAGCCATGGAGCCTGCGACGCGCCCGGAGACCGGATCGAGGTGCGTGCGCGCTGGCGCGGGGGCCGAGACGGCGGCAGGTGGCGACCAGGGCGGGCAGCGGGGGGCCACTGGAGGGCGGACAGCGGGCTCCGGGCTCGGGCTCCCTGGCAGCCAGCCGCTCAGGCCGGGCCTTGGTGGGGGGCTTGGGGGCTGGCGCGCGGGTCACGGCCTNGGCTGGCGCGCGAGTCACGGCCTTCCAGGGGGAGGGCGTCCTCGCGGGGCGCCCCCACCCGACGTGGGGGCTGATGGCAGGGCCGGGTCTGGGCGGGAGGGAGCCCACGGGAGGCCACCCAGCCTCCCTGCGAATCTGGCAGCTCGGACGTCGGTCTTCCACGTTCGCTTTTCTAGTATTTTTCTCCCGGTGCACTTTTGGATCCCGTTAACTGAGCACTGAAGATGCCAGGGTTTGCCAAAAAGACTCTGATTTTAAGCCTCCTGGGCTCTCAGTTTTGAACTCTTTCTCCTCCTCCTGATGACTGACCTGCTGAGCTGGGACTGAGTCCTCCCCCAGGCTGGGCTCTGGAAGCTTCTCTGGCCATCTTTTTCTGTGGGTGTGAACTGCCCCTTAATGTGGGACAGATCCCCACAGCACTGGGATCTTTGCTTAGATGGCTGAAGCCACGTCCCCCTTGGGCTATATCCTGATAAGTGCAGGCTGCTGGAGCGTCTCAACTAAAGTTTTGGAGAGAAAGTTCTCTTTCTTCCTCTCCATTAACCTGCTTGGTCTCCAGAGTGGTCTGGGAGATGATGGGAGGGGAATGTGGGTAAAGGAGAGAGTGAGGGAAGGCGGTGTTTTGGCTCCTTTTTGTCCTTAAAAGTGTTTTTATATGCTGGGGAGAAAATGCCACAGGTTAGCAATTGCCCATAAGAAGGGAAGGGGGTCCTGTTTCAATATGGCGGCCTGGCTAGGAGTTTAGCAAAGACTAATTTAGTTACTATGATGGACAATCACGTAAAACAGTGGAGCTTAGGTGGGAAATAAATTCCTTTCTTCTTTAGACCTGCTGGAGGTGTCTGCTTCCTTCAGCTATTTAACCACTAGGATCTTTTTTTTTTTAATTAAAAAAAATTGATGTACAAAAAATACTTCACTGGCTTGGGATACAATATAAAGTTACTTCTCTCTCTCTCTTTTTGAAAAGATGTTATTTATTTGACACAGAGAGAGAGAGAGAGCACAAGCAGGGGGAGCCGCAGGCAAAGGGAGAGGGAGAAGCAGCCCCCTGCAGAGCAGGGAGCCCAACGTTAAGTTCCATCCCAGGACCCTGGGATCATGACCTGAGCCGAAGGTAGAGGCTTAAGGGACTGAGCCACCCAGGCGCCCCCAAGTCACTCCTCTTTTATTATTCAAAGTGACATCACTACATCAAAAACTAAGGATGTACTCTATGTTGGCTAATTGAACATAATAATAAAAAATAAAATAAATACCTAATAAAACAGAATGAAAATGAAAAAGAAAGTGACATCACTTTTATCTCCCTCTTCATTTCTAAAAACTATTTTTCCTCCTTTCGTCACCCCTCTCCCCATGATCATTCATTTAAAGCCCCTTATGGAGCATATGCCACCTGCCAGGCACGGTACTAGGACCTCGGGACGCAGGCGAAGACAGGCGTGGTCTCCTGCTTGTGGAGTTTCATACTAAGGGAGAAGCTAGAACATAGAAGCTAGACACAGTAAATACTATCAGATAGGAACAGCGTCATGAACAAAGTCAAGGAGACTAAGGGGGATGGAGAGTTAGGGAGAGGGTCTCTTCATTCAGGGGGTGTCGGGGTACAAAGGTACTCTTAGAAGCGTCGCAAGAGTGATTGGACCTCAGCCACCAAGAAGTCTGTTTCTTCTTGGCGTGACAACTCTGAGGTGTGTGGTTGGTCCTGGTGAGGCCGCTTTGCCTCCTGCATCCTGTGGAGATCCAGAGACACAGGTCTAGAGAACAGCCCAGGCCTCCATCCATGCACCGATGACCTTCTCTGCACCTCATTCAGTCCACTGCATTTTTTTCATGGTGGGCTTCTGGGAGGAGGAGTCTGTGCACTACCTTTCCTGGCTTCTCCCAGCTGCAGGGCGCTCCGGGCCCACTCTCCAGTTCCTTCAGCTTCTCGTCTTTGTTCTTCAAGTCCACGGTCATCCACTCAGTCACAAGCTGGTACTTAGCCCCGAATGCCTTCTCTAAGCTGTAGATGCGATGGTGAACAAACCAGGGCAAGTCCTCCTTCTCCTGGGACTTACCTTTCAGTGATAGGGAGACACAAAAGAAGCAAGCCAACGCACAGTGTGAAAGGTGGTTGCCGTGGTTTCTGGGGAGCAAAATAGAATAGGGTGGGGGGGACTAGGAGTGCTGGTGGGGTGCAGCAGGGAGGGTTGCTCTTAATTATAGGATGACTACAGAAGGCCTTCTGCACTGCAGGGACAATACGGTAAAGACCTAAAGGAAGGGAAGCTGCCTTGCACAGGTCTGGGGGAAGAATGTTCTAGCTCAGATGAACAGCCAGCACAGAGCCCCAAGGTTTCATGTTTGGGGAACAACAGGGAGGCCAATGTGACTATAGCAGACAAAGCAAGGTGGAGAGGGGTGGAGGACGAAATCGGAGAGGCAGCTAGAGGCCAGATTGGGTAGGGTCTTGTTGACCACTGCAAGGGCTTTGCCTGTTACTTCAAGTCAGTGAGAAGCCATTGGGGGATTTTGGACTGATGAGGGACATTATCTGTCTCTTGTTTTGGTAGGAGCACCCTGGCTGTTGATGGACAATAGACTCTAGAAGGATGGAAGCAGGGGGACCAGTGATAGTGGTATTGCAGAAGTCCAGAAAAGAGCTCATGATCAGTTCAATCTGGAAAAATCACAAGAGGCTTGACATGGAGGTGACACTTCGGCTAAGTGGTGAAGAATGGGGAGGAATTTTCCAGACAGACAGGAGAGTGGTGCAGGGACGGGCATGCTGGACCTTCTGGATAACTGGAGCCTAGGTGGCAGAATTGAGGTGGGGTCCCTGATTAGGAAGGCACCCCCAAATGCAGGCTACACATTCTTTTTAAGCCCGTGTGAAACATTTACAAAAATTTTATTGGGCTATAAAGTAGATCTCTACCAGTGACAAATATTTTATACAGATGTTGTTCTCTGGCCAGAGAGTAATAATATTGGAAATAAATAGAAAGATAGCAAGTCTCCCAATACATTTTTAAATTCCATAATCACTTCTCCTAATTTATGGATCAAAAAGAAATAATGGTCAAAATTAGACCATGTTTAAGACTAACCAAAAAGAGTGGAGGGAATGACAACAACATGAAGATATCAGCTCTAAAACTAAGCTACACATTCAATGCAATGGCATTCTAGATTTCAACAGGATTTCCTAAAGACAAGGACAACCGATTTTCAAAGTCGTAAATGAGATTAAAAAAGCAAGAAGAGTGTAGGGGCGCCTGGGTGGCACAGCGGTTGGGCGTCTGCCTTCGGCTCAGGGCGTGATCCTAGCGTTCTGGGATCGAGCCCCACGTCGGGCTCTTCTGCTGTGAGCCTGCTTCTTCCTCTCCCACTCCGCCTGCTTGTGTTCCCTCTCTCGCTGGCTGTCTCTATCTCTGTCAAATAAATAAATAAAATCTTTAAAAAAAAAAAAGCAAGAAGAGTGTGACAATTTTGAACAATAACAAGGTGTTGGAACCTACCTTCTGGATCACATAATGAAGACTTAAAGTTATGTTTTAAGTAGAATAATATTAAGTCATTTTGGTTTTAGTAAATAAAATTTTCTGGTTTGGGAAGAGACTGAGCGAGCGTCTAATGGACAGAACAGACAACCTAGGAATAGACTCATGGAAATTCGGGCACATGGTATCTGACAGAATCATTTGGAAAAGGATGGACTGTTCAAGAAATGGTGCTGGGAAACTTGGCTCTTCAAGTGGATTCTGATTCAGTTGGGAATGCTCATCTTGAACTAAGGGTGGCTTACACCAGTGTTTCTCAAACTTGTGTGTTCACGAGAAACATGAACCTGGAACTTGTTCAATGACAGATTCTTATTCAGGAAGTCTGGGTGGAGCCCGAGATTCTGTATTTCTGACCTGGTCTCAATTATTGGCAGTATCGCTGACCTGTGAACCACGCTTGGAGTAGCAACAGCTAAATCTTTAGAATACCAGCTATTTACTTAACAAAAAGGTGATCTCAAGGCAGCTCAGTGAGCTCATCAGGGATTCTTTCATCTCTCTGCTCTGTGGTCCTTCAGCGTGATGGTGTATGCTGACTTTTTGTTCTCTTGTTGGTTACCTCATTGCCTCGTGATATCTTCTGTGATTCCAGATATCACATTTATTTTTTTAAAAGATTTTATTTGTTCATTTGAGATAGAGAGAGAGAGAGAACATGAGCAGTGGGGGGCGGCAGAGGGAGAGGGAGAAGCAGACTCCCCACTGAGCAAGGAGCCTGATGCAGCGCTCGATCCCAGGACCTGAGAATCGTGACCTGACTGAAGGCAGATGCCTAACTGACTGAGGCACCCAGGCGTCCCCAGATATCACATTTAAATTCCAAATAAGAAGAAAGCCCAAGGAAATGTTTTCTCAAGTGTCATCAGGTAGAACCAGGTCACGTGGCCACTCCCAGTTGAAAGGAAGCTGGGAGAGAAAGTGTATTAGTTTCTGTTGCTGCTGTAGCAAATTGCCTCACAATTAGTTGCTAAGAACCTACCAACTTATTATCGTACGGTTCTGGAGGTCAAAAGTCCTCAAATCAAGGTGCTGGGTAAGGTCCTTCTGAAGGCTATGTGGGAGAATCTGTTTCCTTGCCTTTTCCAGCTTCTAGAAGCTGCCTGCCTTCCCCTTGGCTGGTGGCCCCATATTCCATGTTCAAAGCCAACAGTGTAGCATTTTCAGATCTCTCTCACTCTCTGACCTCTGCTTCTGTCCTCACATCTTCTTTTTCTTACTCTGACTTTCCTGCCTTCCTCTCCAAAGGACCTCTTACAGTGTGATTATATTGGGTCCACCTGGATGAGCCAAGATTATCTCCCCATCTCTACATCCTCAACATATTGGCAAAGTCCCTTTTCCCACGTAAAATAACGTAGTCACAAATTCCAGGGATTAGCACATGGACATCTCAGGGAGGGGGCATTATTCCGTCTATCATAGTGTCTCCATTTCCCCCAGTGTGTATAGTGGGGGATGAATATAGAGAGAAGGGGTTGTTGTTTAGCCAACCAACAGTGTGTGACATCTTACCAATATGGATTTATTTCAGAGGCAAGAGCACAGAGAGGATCCTGGGAAACAGGATTTCTTATCCCAATCTAGTCTGAGTTGACGTCAGTAGCCCCAGTCCTTGGGGAGAAACTAAAAAGAGAATGCATTTTCTTGCTGTTCCTCTAGCGACTCTTGCATGGTTGCCCATTGATGTGTTTGTTGCCTTTTGTCCAGCAGAACCAACGAGAGCCCGTGTCAGGAGAGGGAGCCGGAGCCCGGCTGCTCCATGCCGGAACTGAGGCTTCTCCTCTTAGGGAGCTGTGGTGCGGGAAAAAGTGCCACAGGAAACACGATTCTGGGCAAACCTGTGTTTGTGTCCAGGTGTAGTGGCCAGATGGTGACAAAAATGTGCCAGAGAGAGAGTGGGACCATAGGAGAGGGGAAGGTTGTGGTCATCGACACCCCCGACCTTTTCTCCTCCATGTCTTCTGATGAAGACAAGCAACGTAATGTGGAACACTGCTTGGAGCTCTCTGCGCCCAGCCTCCACGTCCTGCTGCTGATAATTCCCATCGGCCGCTATAAGGGGGAGGACAAAGAGGCCGTCAGGGGCATCCAGAAGTTGTTTGGAGCTGAAGCCAGGAGGTACATCATTATCGTCTTCACTCGGGAGGATGATTTGGAGGGTAACTCGCTGCAAGAGTACATCAAAGGGGAGGAGTACCTCTCGGAGCTGGTTGAAAACTACGGAGGCCGGTACTGCGCTCTGAACAACAAAGCAAGCGAGGAGGGGAGGGCCCGCCAGGTGAGGGGGCTCCTCTGCCAGGTCCAGCGTTTGATGGATGAAAACGGAGGACCGTATATCGTGAACTTCAGAAAAGAAGGCAGTAGGTTTCTGGTAAGACATTCTTGAGGTCTGCAAGGATCTTTCTTGCTAGAGCTCGTGGGTGGATGGTGGGCACAGATAAGGGAGGTGCGGCGTCGTGTGATGGACCACAGGCTTTTTTGGTCCATGATCTGCAAAGATGAGACACCGGATGGTATGGTGCTTTGAGTATTACCCTTTGGACTTTGGATTTTTGGTAAATTAATGGACACATTTAAGTCCTTACCTAACTTTATCCCTTACAGTATTGGGCACACAAATGGACCCTATCTTCCCTTGGCTTCAATACAACTGCACTCTTTCGTTTTCTTCCTCCTGCCCTTTCTGGCTACTCCAGTGATTCCTGAGCTCTCCTCACATGGTCTCTGAACGTTGGCATCTTCAGGGCATGGTTCTAGGCTTTCCTCAACTTTCTGCCTTCCAGCTTTGAGCTCCGTCGATCATTAACAGTTTCCAGATTCATCATTCCAGTTCTGGCCTCTCCTCTGAATCCTGCTTCTTTATCCGACTGCTATTTGGTATCTCCACTCGGCTCTCCTATAGGATCCCAGACTTCACACGTCCAGACTTTTGGTTTTCCCTCTGAAATCTGTAGACTTCCGTTTTCCTCTCAATTGGGTAAACAGTCGTGCTGCTCACCATGTTCTTCAAACCTAAACCCAGAGGTCAGTTTTGCTGCCACTACTAGCTGCCATCGGATATCCGAGACGTCATCAAGTTTTGTGTGGTCAGTGGAACCCACTCACTTCTCTCCATCTGCACTCCCCCCATCCGGTCCAAGCCAGCCTCGGTTCTTGCCTGTCCTGTCTTACAAACAACCTTCCCCCCATTTATTCTTGTACCTTACCCCTCGATCCGTTTCATACACAACAGCCAGAGTGATATTTTATTTAGCTTCTAAACTTGAATGGAAAATGTATTTGTAGCTAAGGAAGACACAAAAAGTCAGGCTTTTGCCTTTGAGGAGCTTACACTTCGGTTTGAATGACTCGTGTATAAGACACAAAACAGCTCCTGATTCAGGGTAAGTGAATGTTGAGACAGAGGATTCTTTTTTTTTTTTTAATGANACAGAGATAGGGACAGCCAGCGAGAGAGGGAACACAAGCAGGGGGAGTGGGAGAGGAAGAAGCAGGCTCCTAGTGGAAGAGCCTGATGTGGGGCTCGATCCCATAACACCGGGATCATGCCCCGAGCCAAAGGCAGACGCTTAACTGCTGTGCCACCCAGGTGCCCCATGGGACAGAGGATTCTTTTTTTTTTTTTAAAGGTTTTATTTATTTATTTGACAGAGAGAGAGACAGCCAGAGAGAGAGGGAACACAAGCAGGGGGAGTGGGAGAGGAAGAAGCAGGCTCCTAGCAGAGGAGCCTGATGTGGGCCTCGATCCCAGAACGCCGGGATCACGCCCTGAGCCGAAGGCAGACGCTTAACTGCTGTGCCACCCAGGCGCCCCTGGGACAGAGGATTCTTAACACAAATGCCAGCGGAGGTAAAGCAAGCAAAAAATCCAGTGTGTGTGTGGGGGGTGCTGGTCAGAGTGAAACTCTGAGAACTGCTGAGCGTTAAGCCCAAACAGGATGGAAATGAGAAGGAAGGAGATAGTTACTGAGTATCTACTGAGTCCCAGACACATGAATGGATGAAGTCTTCACAAGCTCTCTGGGTACTCCTGTTCTACAGGTGAGGACCTTGAGGCTTGAGAGAACTTGTCACTCTCTTATCTCCTAGCTCTGCCCTCCCTCTTTCTCCTTTATAGCCATTTGTCTGTCTCTTGAAGGCTGTCCGGAACAGGGATGTCCACAGAGAGGATCAGAGTACAGAATGAGCTCTTGCAATGTACCCTGAACACAACACCCTCTTGTTTCAAATGCTGGAGTGACTGTCCACTGATCTTCGGATCGAGTTCAGAATCCCTGACTGAGCTGGTCCCTCACCTTCTAACTTGCTCTTCATGTGTTGGTCTCACTAGCCTTCCCTGTGGTCCTTGACTTGCCTGCATGTCCACTCTGAAGCTTCCAACCTGTGATTTGGTCCACCTGGACACTTCCCCTTTCCCATCCCACCCCATACCAGGTCTGCTTTTCTGTATCGGTCTGCCTCAGTGTGAGCTCACTTCCTCAGAGAGTCTTCCTCACCAGCCCTGCTTCCATCATGGCACTCCTCGCATGGCCACCAGCGAGTCACGTGATTGCTGTGACTAAACTTGCGGTGGTTCCCTCCCTACAGACTCCCTGAGGGACAGAACTCATATCCGTTTTGTTGACCCATGATTATTTTTGTCTTCTGTAAAACAGAGGTAATAATATAAATCTCAGGGATTTTTGTGAGGATTCAATGAAATATATGCTTACAAAGTTATTTGCAAATACTTGAGATGTAAGCATCCGCTGATTATCAGCTGCCATTATTATTATTAGTAGTATTATTATGGATGTGTATAAGGTTCACATAAGTTATGGAGACAATAAGGACTTTAACAACACGGAGACTGAGCAAGATTCCCACTTTTAGGACTATTATCCAGAAATAAAAACATTCCCATATATAAAGATGTATGTATAAAGGTAGTTATCATGGCATCTTTTGAAATAGTAAAGCCAGAAATAACCTGATAGTCTACCAATAAAGGAACTGTTACATTAGTGCGGAATGTTCCATGTCCATGTTGTGGAGCAAATAGCATCTCCTAAAAAAAAGGGGTTGAGCTACGTGTACTGACTCGTACAGCTGTACAGGACATATTATGAAGCAGATTGCCCAACAAGATGCTTAGCAAGTCTCCCTGTGTGTTCACATAGGCTTGTGTGTATGCGTGTAAACTTAGAAAAACACAGAAGGATGTATGTTAATTAGCAGCTGCTCCTTTTACAGTGGGTTGGAAATTTAAAAATTATTAATTTTTAGATCAAACACATTTGCCTTGTAACAATCTTCGGAATTTAAAACACATGGAAGAATTTGAGTTGTGCCAGGTAAGATGAAAGACGTCTGATGGTCAGAGCTGAGCAGAGAAGATCCAGGGAGAGAGATGGTGGAAGGGATCCACAGTTTGGGGTAAGGCCAGGTAAGAAAGCAAAGGGAAAATTTTCCTGGCTGTCATGGAGATTAAGAAAAATAGAGTTAAAGTATTGGAAGCTTCTAGGAATCGCAGATCCACCAGGATTATGTATCGTGTTTACCTTCTCTTTTGATTCCATGACAATCTAAATTTTGGGAGCAAGTCTGCTTTGCCAGACAGGGGAAGGTAATACCAATTGTGTGTTTGGCTCCAGTTGCCCACCTGGGCGGGGAAAGTTCCAAATTTCCCTGCTTCTTATGTCAGAAGAAGCTTCATCTCTATCCTGGGGGCACAGTGTGGGGAGGAGACACCAGAGATGTGTAGGAGCTTCATGCCCAATCTTCCCCCTTCCCCTGGTCCTCAGATGAACATCCCAAACATCAGGGGGCTAGTTTCTTCTTCCAGGAAGTCCAGTAGCTCTTCTTAAGCTTCTGGACTTTCTCCAGGAACAGCAGAAACACTGGAAGACTTTGAAAGGAGTTGCCATTACTACTGGGGACAGGGGAGAAGGAAAGTTAGAGCTTCAGGCTCAATGCCTTGGTTAGATGGCATTTGTGAGGCTCCTCTGAGCAAGAATAAGACCCATCTTCATACTTCTGGGAAGCCTATTGCAGTGGCAGCGGTGGGGTCTCAAGATTGACTGTCATTGTGGACAGGATTACAGAAGCCAACAAGCAGAAATAAGTCAAGCAGAGAAAGACAATTATCATATGATTTCTCTCATCTATGGAACATAAGAACTAGGAGGATCGGTNATATTTGTGTCTCCATTTCTTTGTTTTGTGAAAAGATGAAATTTTAGGTCCCTGTGTATCATTTCCACCTTTATTTTCTAGAATTGTGTGAATGAAGCCACGTCTCAGAAGGGGGACAAGCCACATGGTAAGATGATCCTTAAAAATGTTAAGCTTACACCTGTATCCTTACAAATGCATCATGTGTCAAAATGAAGTAGAGAAATTAGATAAGTAGGAACAAAGATGTACCTAGCTCAGGTTGGTGCCCACAGCCTGTCCCCTAGGGAACTCCTAATACTTGGGAGTAGGTTCTGGACATGGTATGGGTGTCCCAGGTCTTGCCTGAAATGTGATAGAGGTGGACTTGCCTTCGTGGCTTCTTCTCCGACTCAGCCTTGTCTTTCTGGCCCTGGATCCAGGACTATACAATGTTGACTCCCTCTGGGAAAGCAGAAACTACCTTCATGGATAACACTCATTTGTAGAATTCAGTAGTGGAGGTCAGGATCCATCCTGCACACTGCACAGGTCAATCCATATAGATACACCTTGTTCTGTTTAGTAGGTGCGATTTTGTCCACAGTAAGGGCATACACGACTAATTTAACCATCCCTTTATTGATGGACTTTCAGGTTATTTCTAGGCCATCTGTGCAAGAACTGAATATTCAGCAGTGAATAAGGTAGATGAGATCTCTGTCTTCATAGAACTTCTCCAAGTAATAATAATAATAATAATTATTATTATTATAATTTCAACTTTAATGATAATCATAATTGACATTATGTACTGGAAAAATATATAAATAATTCACTCTTCCCAGCATACAACATAATTCTCATAATAACCATACACATATATTCCTCTTAACAGCCCTATGAAGAGGGTGGTATTATCATTATTCTTAATTACAGATGAGTAAACTTACCCAGAAATATGTGAATTCAGGCAGAAGTAAAGATTTAAAATTCTGTTGATACCCTTCAGTCAAGACCTCCAGGAACTTTCCTGTTATGTCCCCAAATGATTCCTCGCTGCCTTGAGGAAATAGCACGCATGGGGAGCCATGGGAAGCCATGGGGTGTCTCAGAATGAGGGCACTGGAAGAGACTTTTGATAGGATGCAGACTTGTGTGAGGTGATTTTGGGGAAAGTCGGAGCTTTTGAAGACAACATAAGAAGGACGAACCATCACTAGCATTTCAGTGGCTTACTTTAAAGGCCATGTTCATTCCACCTCCCAGACCTGCGACTCCTAGCGCCCAGAATGCCTCAGACGCTGACTATACCCTGGAGTGGCTGACTCTGCCATTTGCTCAGCCTGAAGTTCTGGTGCTGACCTTGGGTTGAAGAGAAGTGGTGGGGGCAGGGCACGTGTGCAGAGAGAGTTTTGTGGCACAGGTTTCTACAGTAATTTATTGAGGTAACAATTAACAGAGAGTAAAATGCACAAATCTTAAGTGTATAGCTCAACGACTTTTTACAGTTCTGCGCATGTGCGACCACCATGTCGATAAAGATCTGGAGCATTTCCATCACCTCACGAGTTTCTGCTGCGTCTCCCCAAAGGGAACTGAATCCAGACTTCTGAGAACGTAGACTAATTTTGTCTGTTCTCGAACTTCATAGAGTGGAACCCGATAGCGTGTGGTTTTGTGTCTGGCTTCTTTCGTTTAGCCTGTTTTGAAGATCCATGCACGTTGCGTATCCATAGTTCATCCATTCATTCTTTCATTTTTTTGACTGCTGAGTAGTATAACAGTTTATAAATATACTACCAAAGGGCATTTTATTTTATTTTATTCATTTATTTTTTCCAAGGGGCATTTTAAACTCAGATTCTCCCTTGTCTTGCTTTAGCCCATGGACTTCATAGCCCAGACACTTATCTTTGGTAGCACAATGAAAGGAAGTCTAAGGACCAAGACCACTAAAAGCCAAGCTTAACATTTTCACATTCCTGGGAAGTCTTGAG
>NC_048218.1:206166063-206176755 GCF_002007445.2 Ailuropoda melanoleuca
AAAAAAAAAAAAAAAAAGAAAGTATCAGTTGCCTTCAAGTTTAACCCATTGATCAGAGCACGAACTGTCACCATTAATACTGCTGTACTCTCCATCACCCTGAATTTGACAAATTCTGGAAAATGGGTGTATAAATGTATTCAGTTGAATGAAATAATAAAGGTGAATTATTTGATAAATTAACTTCCTCCTGATCGCTGTGTTTCTGACATGGGGGAAGAGCCCGACTCCATGGAGAGACAATGCAGATGTTTATAGACACCTTGACTCCGGTGAGGTTTTTCCATCTTTTGTGTGTGAGGACCTTCAGAGTGAGTGACAGGCACTTCTTTACTAGGCCTCTGCCAGCTCAGAAATCCCCCACTCCAGGTATTTCACTATAGCAAAGACAAATACATTAGAACCAGGAGCGCGGGAGGAGTAAAGTCTAGAAGGCATTCTGTGCCTCTTCCCAGAGCTGCCCTTCTGTTGGAAGGCAGGCACAAAGCCCAGTGCGCTACCTGTGGTTGAGCAGGTGGCATTGGGAGCTGCATGAGGTGGGGGATGTGTGGGCTAAGCCATGCGACATCTTCTCCCACGTAGGACCTAACATCAGTCTCCACTTTCCTTTAGGACCACGCGTGAGGGTTGGGACGACACTGCTGTGTCAGTTCCCTGGAGGGGAGGGGCACATGCTCGGAGTTAGCGGTGCAAGAGTTTTCCCTGGGGGGGGCAGGGGACGAAGCAATGGCTGTTAAAGACTAAAGAGGAAACAGAGTGGGCTGAAAGAGTTCACACTGTGATGCAGATCTGACACATGCCAAAGGGAAGAGGGAGATGCTGCTTGGGTAAGGAGAGCGGCACCCTTGACAAGCGGGCGCCCTCTGAATAGGGAGTTCTAGGGCAAAGACTGATGCACAGTGACGATGTTCGGCCTTGGGCAGACACTGGCAGCTCCGCGGTGCTCAGCGCTTGGCTAGGGGCTGCCTGGGAAGGGCACGGCTTTGGCCCAGAAGCTGAAGTGGGTCCTGAAAGTGTTGCAGCTGGAGGCTGACAGCTAACTGCTCTTCTCGGAGCAGAGTGGAAGTTTTCCTTTCTTTTCTTTTCTATATGCTGTACATCAGATCCCCGGAAGTTATTCATCTTATAGCTGGGACTTTGCGCCCTTGGACTAAAATCTCCCACCCCACCCACCCCTCCAACTAGGCCCCAACAACCACCATCCTACTCTGTTTCTATGCGTTAGACGTTTTAGGTTCCGCGTGTAAGTGAGATCATAGAGTATTTGTCTTATTCTGTCTGACTTACTTCTCTGAGCATAATGCCCTCAAGATCCATCCATGCTGTGACAAAGGACAAGATTTCCTTTTTTTTAATGACTGAAGAATATTTCATGGTCTCTATATACTACATCTTCTTTATCCATTCATCTGCTGACAGACACTGTGGGTGTTTCCATGTCTTGGCTACTGTGAATAGCACTGCAATGAGCACGGGGCGGGGAGGGGGTGGGTGCAGATATCCTTCAAGATCCGATTTCCTTTTCTTTGGATAAACACCCAGAAGTGGGATTAGTGGTTCATATGGTAGTTCTCTTTTTTGTTTGTTTCTTTTTCTTTCTTTCTTTCTTTCTTTCTTTCTTTCTTTCTTTCTTTCTTTCTTTCTTTTTCTCTCTCTCTCTCTCTCTCTCTTTCTTTCTTTCTTTCTTTCTTTCTTTCTTTCTTTCTTTCTTTCTTTTTTTCTCTCTCTCTCTCTCTTTCTTTCTTTCTTTCTTTCTTTTTTAAAGATTTTATTTATTTATTTGACAGAGAGAGATAGCCGGCAAGAGAGGGAACACAAGCAGGGGGAGCGGAAGATGAAGAAGCAGGCTTCCAGCGGAGGAGCCTGATGTGGGGCTCGATCCCATAACGCCAGGATCACGCCCTGAGCCGAAGGCAGATGCTTAACGACTGAGCCACCCAGGCGACCCCAAGCATCCCTATTTTTAATTTCTTAAGGAAACCGTACACTGTTTTCTTCATGGCTGCACCAATTTACATTCCCACCAACAGTGTATAGGGTCCCCTTTTCCTCACATCCTCATGGGCACCCGTTATCTCTTGTCCTTTTGATAATAGCCATGCTCACGGGCCTGAGGCGATATCTCCTTGTGGTTTTGATTTGCATTTCCCTGATGATCAGTGATGTTGAGCATCTTTTCACGTGTCTGCCGACATTTGAATGTCTTCTTTGGAAAAATATTTGTTCAGGTCCATTGCCCATGTTTTAATCAGATTGCTTTTTTTTTTCTATTAAGTTGCCTGATTTCCTTATAAACTGTGGATATTAACTCCTTCGCAGATATGTCATTTGCAAACATTTTCTCCCATTTTGTACGTTCCTTTCTCATTTTGTTAATTGTTTCTTTTGCTGTGTCAAAGCTTCGCTTTGATGTTATCCCACTTGTCTATGTTTGCTTTTGTAAAAAAAATACTGCCCAGACCAATATCAAGGAGTGTTTCCCTGAGCTCTCTTCTGGTAGTTTTACCATTTCAGGTCTTACACTTAAATCCTTAATTCACTTTGAGTTAATTTTTGAATAATACAAGTCTGATTTCATCCTTTTGCTTGTGGATATTGTTTCCCAACATCATTTATTGAAGTGACTATCCTTTCCCCATGTATTCTCGGCTTCCTTGTCAAAGATTACTTGACTAAATTTTCTTGAAGGGAGAACCTTCGAGAGTGGTGCACCTTCATAGCTGTCACAGCTGGCTGGCACGCTCCCTGCAGAGCCTCTTTTCCATATATGTTCAGAGATCTGTTCCTGCAGGGTTCCACTGGGCCTCTCTTCCTGTGAGGCAACTAAAAGAGGAAGATTTCTAGGATGAACTGCGGCCCTTGTTACTGAATTCAATCTTGGGCTGCATGCAACTCCTCATCTTCCTCCTCCACTGTCCCTTCTCATTTCCCTCGCCTTTAGCTTTCTTTTCTGTTCCTGTCCCTGTGATCCACACTTTTGTTCCTGAAGGATCTGAGACCCTGGTAAAACTCTAAGACTCAAGCATATGTGTCTTAGCAAGGCCATTAAATGCTGACTGTGAATTGCTCCTCCTGCCTCTTCAGTGAGGTATGTAACACAGTGGCTCCCAACTGGGAATGACCTTGCCCCGCAGGGTAGGTTTAGCAATCTCTAGAGACATTTTTGGTTGTCACAACAGGGGGATGCTACTGGCACGTAGTAGCTGGAGGCCAGGGATGCTGCTAAATGTCCTCTAACACACAGGACAGTCTGCATAACAAAGAACAGTCTGGCCCAATATGTCAGTAGTACGGAGATTGAGAGACCCTGATACAATGGATCAATGTGGTGTATCGAAGGATGTCCAGACGTTCTAGCTGTTTCTGAATTAGAGAGTGGGAGAAGTAACTAAGGAGGTGGTTTTTCCTTATTCACAGTGTTTCCGTTGCACTAATGCACTGCGTAGGTACCTATTTGTCACATGGGGTCATCCAATGTCCCCAGACTCCCCCCAAGCCTCCCCTTTCTCGCGGTGACCCCTTTCACTTCCTCTTCTCGCTCTTCCTGCTATGAGAACGACCTTGTGCAGAATGTGGCATTTGTGGTGAGTTTAAATTTCAGAGAAAAAAAAAGTGTGCTGATTACGAAAAGACAGAAAATCTGAAAAAAACTTCATCTTCCTATCCCATTGTTACCATGGTTGGTGCCATGGACCCATTGGTCCAGGCTTCCCCGCTGGCATATTAATCTTCTCCCCAGCAGACTGAGACATCAGCATATCTCACCTTCCAATTTTCCAGGAGAGGCAATGCAATGCTAACAAGAAGACTTCGGGTCATAATTCTTGCATTTATTTCTGAGAATAGACATAGGATGTACTTACCACATCGGTGTGAAATCTACCTGTGAACATGATACACTTAGCTCTTCAGCTACAAACATTTCCTGTTTTTCTCTTCTCACCTAAACCTGTCTTCATAAATGTTAGTGGGTGCTAGGGTGGAGGGCCTGTGTTTCCTGATCCCCAGATTAAAAGGGGTTAAGCTTGGGGGGCGCCTGGGTGGCACAGCGATTAAGCGTCTGCCTTCAGCTCAGGGCGTGATCCCAGCGCTATGGGCTATGGGATCGAGGCCCACATCAGGCTCTTCCTCTATGAGCCTGCTTCTTCCTCTCCCACTCCCCCTGCTTGTGTTCCCTCTCGCTGGCTGTCTCTATCTCTGTCGAATAAATAAATAAAATCTTTAAAAAAAAAAAGGGGTTAAGCTTGGGTCAGGTGTTATGCCCCAAACATAGCCTTTGGCAATATATTTGTAATTTGTCTGTAATAAGGCTACTGTTAATTTAAGATGAGGTCATTTGCATTACGAATATTTTCCTAGCTTTCACTCTTCCTGCTTTTGCAGCCCTCCAGAGCCCTTGCAAGTTCTGGTTTGTTTTCCTTGGGTATATTTCTGAGGTTCCCGAAAGGATGATTTCTATAAGCACTTGAAAACTTCTGTGACCTGTCATGTGGTCCTTACCATGCTTTTCTTCTTTTCCTGATATGAATCCTCTGTTGGGTTCTGCCTAGAAGGCACTATTATCACCAGGCATTATTCTCAGTCTTACTGGTCACCATATCTTCAGGTTGTCAACATCGCCAGGTCTATGTGGACTGGAGCATCCGCCAAACACCTGGTATTTCTTCTGGGCAATGAGGTTCTTGTGGGCACCACTGGTGGCTCCTCTGGCCACTCACCCCCTTCCTCCCTGTGTTACCTACATTGGAAATGGTGGCACACCCCATTGAGGCTCACGCCAAGAAACTTGACTTAGGCAAAAGTCGCCAACAAACTACTAGCAAATTGAATACAGCAACTTATAAAAAGAAGCGTAGGCCATGAGTAGTACGCACCATCTGAAAATACATATACCTGGGATTTAACCCTGGGAATACAAGATTGGTTCAATATACAAATATCGATCAGTGTGTTTTACCACATTAATAGAATGAAAGACAAAAATCACATGATTATCTCAATAGATGCAGAAAATACATTTGACAAGATCCAACACCCATGTATGATAAGACTCTTGATAAACTAGGAAGAAATATAATCAAGATGTGCTTCACAACTGTCCAAACTCCTTGGTAGCTTAAGCAAAGCTGTTCATACTGTGGCCTCCATATAACTCTCCGCTCACAATTCTTACTTCTGCAGTCACACCCCAGGGTCCTGCCTTCCTGCCTGCAGTGCTTCCTGCCTCAGCCCTTCCCACCTACCGCAGACACACACATGCTGTGGATGACCACTCCAACTCATTGCTTAGATTTAATGATTCATCTTACATCTCATATGCAAGGAGCCCAAGGTGGGGCTAGAACCTATGACCCTGAGATCAAGACCTGAGCTAACATCAAGAGTCGGACACTTAACCAACTGAGTTGCCCAGGTGCCCCACATTTCATATTCTTAAGGAAAGGTTTTTGACCCAGCCAAGGATGGCTTAAGCACATTTCCTACTTGATTCTGTCACGTTCTATGCATACCCAGATCCACGACTTACTCTTTCTTGTCTATATACCCAAGTACATTGTAAAATCCTTGGTGACAGAAACTCCTTATTGTTTAAGTTACATCCCAATATTTGATATGTCCAAGGCCCTCAATTTTTAATTTGTCACTCAGATGTCAGTTAAGTATCCCCCAGTCCTTGATGAATTGGTTAAATTTGGTCCGGTCCATCATTACACAATATGTGGGTGCCCCAAGTACTCCCTATTTCTAAGAGTTCCCTTCACTTCTTCCTCAGCCTTTTCTGTTTCCTCATTTCTATGAAATGTGCACTGTTTCTGTTTCAGCCTATGCCCCTGAAAGCCTAAAATGCAGTGTTTTTACTGTTTTTCTTTAAACTGTCTTCAAACACAATTATTCATTTTCAGCTTTTTCTTTCTTTTTTTAATTTTAGGAACTTTACTGGAGACTGTGCAGAGTACAAGAGTCAGCCCATAGCCTTCCTCTTTCATTTTGATCACTCTATTCGTTTCGCCGTCCTCGCTTTTAAAAACAATTTTAAGATGATTTACTCATGTACATGAGATCCTGTCCCTTCGTGGACAATAATGACATTTCTCTTTCAGTCTGCCAAGCTTTGGTGAAAAAAAGCCCCTCAACCCCCTCCCCTCATTATATTGAAAGGTAGGAAAAGTCAATTTAATAAACTTATTTTAAAATTTAAAAAGTCCTACATATTCAGAATATTGGATAAACTATAGATAAACATCAAGTGTGGACCAAAAAATGTGCAGGGAACTCCATCAGGTTCAGCAAGAAGTTACATTTGTGCTAATTTTTGGTATCCTGCTTGCTTCCTGTGAATAGTTAAAATGCTCCATTCTAAATCTTCCAGTTCCTGGAGAAGGGCGGTCTTTTGGAATGTTCTCCAGCTGTTTTTTTCCAGCTGTTTCCAGTCGGTTGTTTGCTGCTAATCCCTCCTCTAGGTTCTTTCTCTTCCCTCTTTCTCAGGGTCTTGTGATTTGGGCTGAGAGATGTTTTGTGCTATGACCTTGTTTTGCAGCTTTTGGCCTCATTCTTCCTTTGTCTTTTAGGAGCTGTTTTCCATGAGGAGTCATTACTTTGCTCTTGTGGTTTCATGGTCTGGGCGTCTTCTCGTGCAGGTTGAGAGCAGAGACTTGTTTGTCTCTTATGGCTGGGGTTCTAAAATTCATTCCCATATTGGCCCTTCACTGGGGACTTTGCTTAGAACTGCTTGAGAAGTTACTGATTTCACCAGAGGTACTACGTCTGAAGCTTTCTGCCAAGAAAGCGACTGTATTTCTGCACCTGATGGCACATTACTCTTCTGCAAGAAGGTGCTCGAATAATGCAAAATCTTGTGCTTCTCTGGGCCCCAAGCAAGCTTGGTAACATTAGAGGCCCTTGGTTTGGAAATAAGTTTGTGTGTGTGTGTGTTTAAGATTTATTTATTTATTTATTTATTTATTTATTTATTTTAGAGATAGAGATGGAAAGAGAGCAAGTATGCAAGCAGGGGGAGGGGTCAGAGGTAGAGGGAAAGAGAGAACCCGTAAGTAGACTCCTGGCTGAGTGCAGAGCCCCACGACCCTGAGATCATGACCTGAGCAGAAACCAAGAGTTGGCCACTTAACTGACTGAGCCACCCAGGCGCACCCCAGTGGGCTTGTGTTTTTAACACCCCACAACTCCATGTGTCTCCTTGTCTTCCAAACCCAGGCAGTACTAGGGTGGCTATGTGGAAGCTCTAGCGGGCTGCCATATGAGAACCAGCTCTGACGTGAAATTTGCAAACACAGAGCACGGAGCAGCAAGCAAATTGTTGCTCTGACACGAGTTTGGCTGGAAGGCCGACCTCATCATCACGAGGGTCGTCTTCTGGTAGCTGCGCTGTGGCTCTTTGTCCCTTCATGTCCTGTAGAAGAATGTTTGTCATCCACAGGAGGAAACGGCTTTGTTGACATCCGCACGAGCTGTTGTGAACTTGCCTGAAGCTCTGAATCTTTACTGGGCTTAGACTCTTTTGTGGCCAAAGTTTCATGATACCGACCAAAGAAAGGTACAGATTTACTTCAGTTAAAGAAGGTGCAGTCTTATTTTCAGGAACATACATCCAATTGTATGAGATTGAAGTCCTGGGGAGAGTATAAAAGCATTGATCTTTTTTGCCAATTAATTCATTTCGTATATAATCTAATATAGTTGTAATGGATTTATAACTTTTCCTACATTTCATTACCTCTCCAGAAACTGTGGGTTGACTGGGCTTGTGGGATGGTTCTACCTCATGTGACTTTGGCGGGAGTTGCAGTTACCGGGTGTCCCAGCTAAGCTGCCATGTACGAGATGCTTCACTCATAAGCTGTTGGTGGATGCTAGCAGTTGGCTGGGAGCCCAGCTGGGACTGTGGACTGCAGTGCCCATGTGGGGTTTTCTCCTCCAGTCTGAGCTTCTCAGAGCATGGTGGCTGGCTTCTCAGACAGACTGTTCAAAAAGCAGCATTCCACGAGTCCCCTATTCTTTTCAGAGAGAAACTCTTGCTGCTCAATTTCCAAAGGAGAGAATATTTAAATTCCACTCCCTGGGAAGAGAATAATATTCACTCCTTCTCATACAAACAGAAGTAATTTGGGGGAAAGAAGTTGGAGGAAAGCCTGATATCCACTTTTTCCAGATACTGGAGTAGAGTTTCTTTGCCTCAAACCAGAATATGGGTTCCATGTCCCCCCTCTTCAGTTTCCGGTTTCCCTGGAGCCATGTGTCACCTGCTTGGGGATTCCTGTGTCCACACTCTCAGCTGACCAGAAAAGGCCTGTTTCTGGCTGACTCAGGTGAGTCTTCCTCTTCAGGTTTACCCTTCTCGGTCTCATATGGTGTGGCCTGAGTAGAGGTCCACTCTGGGCCCGATGGCCCTCCAGTCAGGGAGAAGTTTTGGGGAGCTCTATTTTGACCTTGATCCCTGCTACATTCAGTACTGCAGTTTACTAGGGGGCTCTGTGTTTTGTGTCAAAAGGTACTAGTTTGCCCAAATGACTCCATTCTCTGTTTGTATATGCTTTTCTTCAGAAGCATAGAGGAAAGAAGGGGTTCCTTGGCATTCTGAATGGAAACAGTGACATCTGGAAAAATTCTTAACATGCTTACTCTTTTGTCTTTCTAAGCACATGAACATGGCTAAAATCCATCAGAGGCATTTTTAGAGGAATCATTCCTGAAGAGGAGGAATCACACCTAAATGCAGTTTGATATGTATTTCTTTCCACATGCGTGAGATTAAGCATCTTTCCGTATGTTGGGTATCAGTTTTTCTTCTGTCTTCTTTTCTTTTGTCTTTTGTCTTTTTCTGCTGTCGTTTCTTTTGTTTGGTCTCTTACCTTTCAATTTCCTAGGAACTTTATCAGACAGATTAGTCATTTGTCTATTATATGGGTTACAAATATTATTTTCTAGTTTGTTATTCAAATTTTACTTTGCTTTTGTTGTTCTATTTGTAAGTAATTTCTGCACCCAACGTGGGGCTCAAACTCACAACCCCGAGATCAAGACTCATTCTCCACCAACTGAACCAGCTAGGCAACTCTTTACTTTGTTTTTTAAATGTAGCTGTGTATTGCTGTAATGTAGGCATAGGAATCCATAAATTTGTGTGTTCTGGCTTTTGAATCATAGCTACAACTTCCACATGCATCGATTATAGTGGAATACTTTTCTGTTGCCTTCTAGACCTTTTTTGATTTCCTTTTTGCTAACGTTTAAATCTCTTATTCATTTGTAGTTTATCCTGGTGTTTATCAAGCATTTATCCTGCCTTTCTAGCATAGACTGTACTTCAGGTTACTAAGTAAGTGCAGAGGGAGAGAATACCCTAATACAGATATTCTAGCTGCACGATGGGAAGGAGATAGAAGACGAGAATATCACCTTTTGCAATACTTCTTTAAGTAATGGATTTACCCAGTGATCGTCAATGACTGCTAACATAAAAAGAGGTAAAACAAAACACTAAGTCCCCCCGATGGAAAGACAGGGTACTGTTTATGAGTAACATTGCCAAAAAAATTGAACTTGATTCTGGTCTGATCAAACCAACCACAGCTAAGTTCCAGCTTACAGAAATCTCTGAGACAGGAGAAAATACTAAATGACATTGTGAGGTTGCAAACAGCAAAATTCAGGATGTGGGAAAGTCAACAGTACAGATGTCTAGTGTCTTCGACAAATACTTTGCAAAAGAAGACATGTGGGCGGGGTCTTCTGTTTCAGGGCAAGATGGAATAACCAAGGTTAATATTTACCACCCATCCTGTGATATTGTGATTTATAAGAAATAGGTATTTGATCAAATGACCAAAATATATTTTTCATATGTATTTGGTCTTTGTCCATGGTTCATGGCTCACAGCTCCTAAATCCCTTGAAATTTTCTGAGATACTGATGATACAGGTGTCTTTGTTATGTTAATGAAGGTGCCTTTCAGACCCATCAAGGTGGGGCACTGGTTTTCCCAAGGACAATGGGACAATGGGAATAGAGGATTGGAACTTTCAATCCCACCCTGACCTCCCAGGACCAGAGAGGTGAGGGGTGGTGGTTGAATCAGCCAATGGCCAAAGACTTAGTCAATCATGACTGTGCGTCGAAGCCACCATAGAAACCCCAAAGGTCTGGGTTTAAATATAAAGAGATAGGTTAAAGGCCAAGAATTGGAAAAGGTATAGCACACATAAAATATATGAAGCCTGCAGTGGCTATATTGCTATCAGACAAAGCAGGCCTCAGAGCAACACCTTCTCTTCACCAGGGATAAAGAAGGACCTTTCCCAGGGATGAAGAGGTTAATTCATCAACAAGACACAATAATACCGCATGTGCATGTGTTACAGGATTTTCTCTTCGGTGCACTTGGTTCTTGGTCATGCCGCTATGAAGAATGAAGACGGAGACCAGGCAGAGTGGTGGGCAGCAGAGCAAGGTTTATTGAGTTTAGCAATAATACAAAGCTCCCAAAGAGGGAGGGGACCCAAGAGCTTTGCCACCGGAATTTCTAAGTCTAGGGGTTTTTTATGGGCTTGTTGGCTTGTTGTTTTAATCTGATTTATCCTCCCTGTGCCTGCCATCCAGTCAGGTTTTTGTCATCTATCTATAGCTTGGGAAAGGGTGGAGGGCTCCTTCCAGGGTACCTGTAAAGTCCTCTT
>NC_048218.1:206176855-206181923 GCF_002007445.2 Ailuropoda melanoleuca
TTTGGCTAAGCCGGAAGGTGGGCAGAGGCTGGCCAAGGGTGAGTAGACGCTGGGTTTGTCCATTCTTGAGCAGTCATCTGTGCTTAAGGTGGAAAAGGAGTTGTGCATTGGGGCCAGGGACAGACATGCAGTAGGGAAAATATTCTCCCCTCTTCTCTTCAATGGCAAAGGGGGTTGGCTTTAGCAATGGGTAGAAAAAAAAGAGGAAATGGGTCTTTACCACTTACTTTTCCATCCTTCGGTGACAGAGTCTTGAGTGTTTTCCAAGCCCAGGAAAGTCCCTTTTCAGCTTTAGACTTCGACATGGGAGGGCCATCAATAAGGCCTTTGCTCAGATTCCAATGATGGTTTGGGGAGTCATGAAGCTGCTAGGGCAGAGAAGACATTTCTGGTAACTTTCTTTTACTGATTTTCAGCTGGATTCCATTGTGACCAGAGAACACACTCCATACAGTTTCAACTCGTAATTTTACGTTTGTTGAGGTTTGTCTTGTAGCCCAGGATGTGGTCTATGTAGGTCCATGTTCCACGTGCACTTGAAAAGGATGTGTCTGCTCCACTTCTTTCTATCAGTATCAGTTAGATCCTGTGATTGCTGGTGTTATGGGGTCAATTCTCCTATAACCTTGCTCATTTTCTCATGGTTGCTCTATCAGTGGTTGAGAGAGGGATATGGAGTCTCCAAATAGAATTGAGGATTTGTCAGTTCTCCTTTTGATTCTTTCAGTTTTTGCTTCACACGTTTTGCAGTTCTGTTTTCGGGATACGCATTTAGGATTGCTTTGTCTTCTTGATGGATTAACCTTTCAGTCACTGTGTAATGCCCCTCTCTGGTTTTGGTAATTTTCTTTGCTCTGAAGTCAATTTTATTTGATATTAATATAGCCATTCCTTCTTTCCTTTGCATATTTAATATTTGCACTATTTATCTTTTTTAATCCTTTTATTTTCAACTTGTTTCTACCATAACATCTGAAATTATTTTCTTGGAAGCAGCATATAGTTGGGTTATATGGTTTAATCTACTCTCCAGTTTCTAATTTTTAATTTAGATCCCTACATTTAATAGAATTAATTATTGAGGTGTTAGTGCATAAGTCTGCCATTTTTATTTTGTTTTTTTTCCTTTGTTCACTCCAGTTTTTATTTCTCTATTTCCTCCTCTACATTCCTGTGGATTACTTGAGCAATTTTATGATTCTGATTTTAATATAGTGTTTTTATATTTATTCATTTATTTTAGTTTTTATTTAAATTCCAATTAGTTAGCATACAATATAATATGAGTTTCAGGTGTACAATTTAGTGACACAACACTTCCACACAACACCGGGTACTCATCACATGTGCCCTCCTTAATCCGCATCACCTATTTCACCCATCCCCCTACCCCCACCTCCCCTCCAGTAACCATCAGTTTGTTGTCTAGTTAAGTGTCTGCTTTTTGGTTTTCCTCTTTCTTTTTTTTCCGTGTGATAATTTGTTTTGTTTCTTAAATTCCATATGCTAGTGAAATCATATGGTATTTATCTTTCTCTGACTGACTTATTTTGCTTAGCATAATGCCCTCTAGCTCCATCTATGTTGTTGCAAATGACAAGATTTGATTCTTTTTGGTGGCTGAGTAATATTCCATTATGTATATGTTTGTATATATGTGTGTATATATATATACACACACACATATATATCACTTTTTTAAAAAAAATATTTTATTTATTTATTTGACAGAGAGAGAGACAGCCAGTGAGAGAGGGAACACAAGNCACACACATATATATCACTTTTTTTAAAAAAAATTTTATTTATTTATTTGACAGAGATAAAGACAGCCAGCGAGAGAGGGAACACAAGCAGGGGGAGTGGGAGAGGAAGAAGCACGCTCATAGCGGAGGAGCCTGATGTGGGGCTCGATCCCACAACGCCAGGATCACACCCTGAGCCGAAGGCAGACGCTTAACCGCTGTGCCACCCAGGCGCCCCTACATATCACTTTTTATCCATTTATTAGTCAATGGACATTTGGGCCCTTTTCATAATTTGGTTATTGTTGATAATGCTGCTCTAAACATTGGGAAATGTAACCCTTTGAATTAGTATTTTTGTCTTCTTTGGGTAAATACTTAGCATTGCAGTTGTTGGGTCATAAGGTAGTTCTAGTTTAACTTTTTGAGGAACCTCCATACTGTTTTCCAGAATGACTGCACCAGTTTGCATTCTCAACAATAGTGAAAGAGGGTTCCCCTTTTCCTACATCCTCGCCAACATCTGCTGTTTCCTCTGTTGTTGATTTTAGCCATTCTAACTGGTGTGAGGTGCTATCTCATTTCAGTTTTGATTTGTAGTTCTCTGATGATGAGTGATATTGAGTATCTTTTCATGGTTCTGTTGGTAATCTGTCTTCTTTGGAAAAATGTCTATTCATGTCTTTTGCCTGTTTTTTAACGGGATTATTCAATTTTGGGGTGTTGAGTTTTATAAGTTCTTTATATTTTGTATGTAACCCTTTATCAGATATGTTACTTGCAAATATTGTCTCTCATTCTATCGGTTACCTTTTAGTTTTATTGATCGTTTCCTTCACTGTGCAGAAGGTTTTTATTTTGATGAAGCCCCCAATNCTTCTTAGGAAAAATGTCTATTCATGTCTTTTGCCTGTTTTTTAACGGGATTATTCAATTTTGGGGTGTTGAGTTTTATAAGTTCTTTATATTTTGTATGTAACCCTTTATCAGATATGTTACTTGCAAATATCGTCTCTCATTCTGTCGGTTACCTTTTAGTTTTATTGATCGTTTCCTTCACTGTGCAGAAGGTTTTTATTTTGATGAAGCCCCCAATAGTTTATTATTGCTTTTGTTTTCCTTGCCTTGGGAGACAGATCTAGTAAGAAGTTGTTATGGCCAATGTCAAAGAGGTTGATGCTGGTGTTGTGCTCTAGAATTTTAATGGTTTCCTGTCTCCCATTTAGGTCTTTCATTCATTTTGAATTTATCTTAGCGTATGGTGTAAGACAGTAGTCCAGTTTCATTGTTTTGCATCTTGCTTTCCAGTTTTCCCAACACCTTTGTTGAAGAGACTATCTTTTCTCCACTGAATATTCTTCCTTGCTTTGTCAAAGATAAATTGACCACACAGTTATGGGTCCATTTCTGGGTTTTCTATTCTGTTCTGTTGATCACTGTGTCTATTTTTGTACTATAATACCTAGAAAAACCACTAAAATTGTTACTCAGAAATGGGACACTGTTTTAAAGTGTCCCCTTTCTGAATAACTACTTAGTAGTTTAGTGGTTGTTCTAGATATTATAATAGATATATATCTTACCACCGTCCATTGATTGGTATTATCATTTCACCAGCCAGAGTGAAGCATATAAATTTAACCTCCCTTTACAACACTGAACCTCCCCTGTCTACAACGTAATTGTCTTAAATTTATTTCTTCTACATAAATTTAAAACTGCATCAGACGGTGTTGTAATATATTCTTCAATCATCAAACATAATTAGAACTCAAGGAGAGGGAGAGTACATTTTTGCTACTTTCTTTCTTCCTGGTGTTCCAAGGTTCCTTCTTTTATTGTTTCTTTTCTGTTTCAAATCCTCCTTAGTCTTTTAGAGAAGGTCCCCTGGTGACAAATTCCCTCAATTATTTTTCCTTTACCTGAGAATGTCGTGATTCCCCTTTTATTCTTAAAGAACGTATTCTCTGGCAACAGAATTCTGGGTTGATAGTCCTTTTCTTTCCACACTTGAAAAACGCTTTGTCACTTCCTTCTGACGTCCATAGTTCCTGAAGAGGCCTCTGGAGATGACCCTGTACCTCTCCAGGGTCTGCCACTTCTATAGCCCCGTCTACAGAATGGTAGGAGCCAGGCACCCAGCCCCCATTCCACTATGTATTTAGGGTCAGGGCGAGTATCGTTCCAGGCGTTTCCAATTTGTCCTCATGTATGATCACCTTGTGCTTGAACGTCACCCAGCTTCATAGTGGGGCTCAGCTTGCTTCGGTTTTGGTCCACAGCTGCCCCTTCGGGACTGATGTCCTCCCTAGTCATTACTGTCACCACTGGGCCATGCTCAGAGGAGGGTGATATGGGGGCAGCCTGCACTCCCTTAGTGCCCTGCCTACTCATATCTATGAGCGACCTGCCATTTCATCTCCTTGAATGGCACAAACATGTAATTCTTGTATGTTGACCAGGGGTAATGAGAGGGAATCACAACAGGAAGGATGTTCAGTTGTCTCTTGAACAACATAAGTGTGAACTCGTGGATCCTTTTGTATGTGAATTTTCTTTTCCAGTACATCCTGTACAGTAATGTGTGGGGCACCTGGCTGGCTCAGTCGGTGGAGCATGTGGCTCTTGATCTCAGGGTTGTGAGTTTGAGTCCCATGTTGGGTGTAGAGATAACCTAAAAATAAAATCTTTTTAAAAAATAATAACTACTGTATAGTACTGTAAATGTATTTTTCCTCCTCATATTTTCTTAATAAAATTTTCTTCTTTCTAGTTTACTTTATTGTAAGAGTACAGCATATAATACATAGGACATACAAAATATGGGTTAATCAACCAAGTTGTTCACACATTAACTGTATTATTTCCTAGGGCTACTATAACAAAGCACCACAAACTGGGTGGCTTAGAAGGACAGAAATTTATTTTCTCATGATTCTGGAGGCCAGGAATCCAAAACAAAAGTGTTGGCAGAGCCATACTCCCTGTGAAGACTGAAGGGGGACCCTTCCTTGCCTCTTCCTGGTCCCGATGGCCTCAGGGGTTTCTTGGCAGCCTAGTCCCACCTCTGCCTCTATCTTTACATGACTGTCTTCCCTCTGTGTGTGTCCGTGGCCACATTTCCCTCCTCTGATAAGGACACCAGTCATGTGGATTGAGGCCCACCTTAATGGCCTTATCTTAATAATTAAATCTGCAAAGACTTTATTTCTATGTAAGGTCACATCCGTAGGTACTGAGGGTGAGGACTTGAACATATCGTTTTGGGGGAACACGATTCAACCCACAGGAGTGGAGAAAAGTTGAAAAAGTGAAGTTGAGGG
>NC_048218.1:206182023-206199319 GCF_002007445.2 Ailuropoda melanoleuca
AGCATCAAAGCTCTGTCACTACTACAGACTAATACTTGGTGATCGCTGTGATCCAAGTGGCGGTCTAACAGGACCACATGTAGTACTTCAGTTTCATAGCAACCCCTTGAAGCAGGTGCTCCATTGTAAAGACTAGGAGAGTGAGGTGCAGAGAGGTTAACTCACCCAAAAGTCCTAGGCTGAAGAGAGGCCCCCTGAAAGATAGCCACATCTCCAGGACCTGTGAATGTAACTTGATGGCAAAGCATCTTTGCAGATGTGCTTAAGTTAATGACTTTGAAGTGAGGAGATTATTCTGGATTATCTGGGTGTGCCCTGATGTAGTCACAGAGGTCCTTGTTGGGGGAGGCAAGAAGGTCAAAGGAGGAAGAAGGCAATGGGTTGGAGGCAATAGAGATTGGTGTGATGAGGCCATGAGCCAAGGAATGCTGGCAGCTTCTAGAAGGTGAAAGAGGCAAGGATGGATTCTCTCCTGGAGGCTTCAGAAAGAACCAGCTCTGCTGAGACCTTGATTTTATTTACATAAGATAAGGCCCTTGACCTCCGGAACTGTAAGAGACTACATTTATATTGTTTTAGGCTACTCAATTTTTGGTAATTTGTTGCGGCAGCAAAGGAAACCGATACACCAAGGTGACACATGTAGACAGTGTGAGGAGCCCACAACTTTCGTAAAACAGGAAGCTGTGGCTTTCTGCACGTTCTTCTCTCTGCTTCTGACTGTGTGCGGGGAGCAGCATCCCGGGGTGAGAGGGCTGCTCAGGGGGGTGCAGTTGGGGACCAGCAGCACACAGACAGGTGGCTCACAGCACAGCTGCAAGTGGAAGGGAGCTCTCATCAATGAGGAGCGTGGCTAAGTGAACAGTACAGCAGAGATATGGGGCAACCCTGTTCCTCACCAAATCTTGTAGAGAGAGATCACTCCTAAGTTAGGGTTCAGGATGGGACTGATATGTGCCAGATGCTCCTCTTTGGCCGATGGTTTCAAGGCTGCTACCATTTGAGACCTGCATCCTATTCCCTATGGCATCCATGGATTCTTTCTTAACAACTCCCCCGTTCCCTCTAGGGAACTTACCAGTGTACCGGAGCATAATACCTGGAGAAACAATTAGCTGACCAGGGAAACATCCAAGGTGGCTCTGACTGGGCAAGTTTCTCAAGGAATATGTAGAATGAAATGAAACTGGGCAATGGGAGAGATCTTTTGAGCAGGGGACACTGTTCTGGGTCTCCTCTAGACTCCTATGTATGCAGCCTTATCAAGATCAACTTCATGGGAAAGTGATCTGTATAGTTGCACAGGGCCCTGTGCTTAGAAGGGTTTAATGTTCTATTGATGTCATCTTGAAATTCTTTTTTGAGAAAGGGCCTAGCATTTTCATTTTGTGCCAGACCTTGCAAATTACAAAACTGTTCCTGTCTGTGCCTTTATTGGAAGTCCGAAAGCAGTTACCTGGGGCCCTCCAAGTCATTAACACCAATAATTGGTCCAATGATAAGGACCAGTAATATAGTCATTAACACCCTAATTTCCAAATCTAGCTGCTTCCCTCCATGGGTAGCTACCCCCCTGCCCACTATTTCCTGCCACATTCATTTATCTTAGTACCTGCCTTCAAGCTTGAACATTGACTAATCCATTGTATGTAGAATGAAATGAAACTGGGCAATGGGAGAGATCTTTTGAGCAGGGGACACTGTTCTGGGTCTCCTCTAGACTCCTAGGTATGCAGCCTTATCAAGATCAACTTCATGGGAAAGTGATCTGTATAGTTGCACAGGGCCCTGTGCTTAGAAGGGTTTAATGTTCTATTGATGTCATCTTGAAATTCTTTTTTGAGAAAGGGCCTAGCATTTTCATTTTGTGCCAGACCTTGCAAATTACAAAACTGTTCCTGTCTGTGCCTTTATTGGAAGTCCGAAAGCAGTTACCTGGGGCCCTCCAAGTCATTAACACCAATAATTGGTCCAATGATAAGGACCAGTAATATAGTCATTAACACCCTAATTTCCAAATCTAGCTGCTTCCCTCCATGGGTAGCTACCCCCCTGCCCACTATTTCCTGCCACATTCATTTATCTTAGTACCTGCCTTCAAGCTTGAACATTGACTAATCCATTGTCTCCATGTAGTGAACCAAAGTATATAATCAAAAACATAATATTTTTGTGGTGATGCAATAGACAATTGGAGCAGTTGGTTGGTGAGAGCTTTGACAGTCTGCCTCTCATCTCAAAGTTGCCAGGGCAGGTTGTAATGAGACACTGGGTAAATCTGGGAAAATTGATCTCTGCCTGAGTCTAGGGTAGGGGAAGGTAGAAAGGTTGGAGGGGCAAGTGGAGTCTGCTCCCTAGGTGCATCTTTCCTTGTTGGGTCATGCATGTTGTTAGGCTCAAAAGAACCATATGAAGAAAACTAGAGGTGTGTGGTCATGAAAGACTTTTTTCAGGACACATCTTCTTTTTCTCTTGGCTTCCAAAGGTTTAGACTTTTGGCTTTATGCCTGAGTGTTATTAATTTTTGAATGAGTAACTTGTGACCTTCATGAAAGACTATAATAAAAACCCATATCATACAATCCCTGGGAAGTATCCCCAGGCTCTAAATTTGGAAACAGCAAGCCACATATCTGAGTTCCATCTGCACAGAGTCACCCCAAAGTCTCCCACTCTATCTGGGGAAGATGATCAGACACCATGGCTGGCCTGTGTGCATGATTTGGGTCATTTAGTAAGGACCTTTTGGATCCACCGCTATAACCCCAAACAACAAATACAGGTTTGGATATTTTGGTCTGATAGCAGACGCACAGAGAAAAAGATTTCAACCTGGCAAAACTAAAAGCATCCCCCATTATGGGGCAATATTTCTGTCTCTTTAAAGGCAAACTGTTCCTTCACTAGCTCCACCCAATCAGAACTTCCTGGCTCAGAGGCTTCAAAGGGTAGGGACACTTTTTCCTGACAGTTAAAGCAAAAGCACCAGCTCAAACAGCTTCTTTGGAGAAAACCTGAGAACTCATCAACTCTTCCAAAGGTGAGCCGGGCCTCAGAGCAGTGGAGCTGTGAGATGCAGCAGGACACAGGGTATGCATGGGGGTGGACTCTCATCTGAGCTGGGACCAGGCGCAGTGCCAGCAGCCCAGCAAGGAGGATGCTGCCAGAGGNTGCAGTGCCATCAGCCCAGCAAGGAGGATGCTGCCAGAGGGGCAGTGGGGGAGGATAGGGTGGGAGTAAAGAGACTGATGTGCCCAATTCCACCTGTCTCGTATTTCACAGGACAAACTTGGTGAATAAGGTACCTTCCATCAGTTGCTGTTGTGACAGACACTGAGTGCTGCCTGACAACCTATCCATTGCCCTCAGTGGGAAATCGGGGTCCTCGAGGTAGGTCTCTAGAGCCGAAAGGCAATTGAAAGACCACTGGGTCCGAATCCCTCTCTTCCCTGAAAACGAATCTGAATCCCATCCTGTGTGAATGTGGTTTGGTTACTCTCCCAGGGATACTCCAGTCACTAATGGCACAGGAAGCCAAAACTCAGTTTGCTGAGTCCTGGCAACATGGAAGGAGAGCAGTTCTGTGACGGGTAGTGTAGCAGTTGAGGGAAGGGGGGAGAGCCGTGAGGGGAGAGGTAGCTATTCTACAGATGCAATGTGTCTGAAAGCCTTTGGTTGCCTTCTCTAATTGGAGGCTTGCTACCAGTTCACTGTTTCTGGAAAGAGTGTGGGCTATCTCCCTTGGCCTCCCCTGAGGGAGTGTATTTTATTTCTGATTTTCTGATTCAGTGTATTCCCGATTCAGTGTAAGCGGAAATGTAGCATCAAGGACCTGAGGAGGAACCAGGAAGAGGCCATAGTGTGCAGTGCTTATGCAGGAGTGTGGTGGTCGGACAGAGGTTGAATTGGATCCCTCCTCTGCCCAATGCCTATTAGCACTGTGACCTTGGGCTAGTCTCTCAGCATTTCTGAGCCACATCAATTTCCTCATTTAAACAATTAGAATAAGGGTGCCTGTCTGGCTCATCAGAAGAGTGTGTGCGTGACTTTTGATGCCAAAGTTCGTGAGTTGGTGCCCCACATTGGGCGTAGAGATTACTTAAATAATAAATAAATAAGCTTTAAAAATTAAAATAATAGGGCACCTGGGTGTCTCAGTCAGTTAAGCATCTGCCTTTGGCTCAGGTGATGATCCCAGGGTCCTGAGATCGAGTCCCTCATCAGGCACCCTGCTTGGTGGGGGATTCTACTTTTCCCTCTACCCTTCCCCCCTGCCTGCGATCTCTCTCTTTCTCTCACTCTCTCTCAAATAAATAAAATCTTGAAAAGAATTAGGGTAATAAAATTACATTCCTTGCAGGTATTTTTGGGGAGTGAAGGAGTTAATGTACAAAACCTATTTATCAGGGTTCTTGGTAGACAGTATACATTTAGTAGTTGTTACACTATGAACAAGTTAAATTTTTTATTGTGGGAAATTTTTTTTACTTCTTTTTTTAAAGATTTGTATTTATTTATTGAAAGAGCACAAGCATGTGGAGGGGCAAGCAGAAGAAGAGGGGAAGGAGGGGGAGAAGCAGGCTCCCCTTTGAGCAAGGAGACCAATGTGGGGTTCAATCCCAGGCCCTGGGATCATGACCTGAGCTATAGGCAGATGCTTAACTGACTGAGCCACCCAGGCGCCACAACTGGAGGAGATTAACTCATTCAAAGATAAAGAACCTCCATGTACCTTCAACAATTACCAATTTGTGTAAATCTTGTCTCATCGATAAACCCCTCCCACCCATCCCAGATTATTTTGAAGCAAATGTCAGACACTGTATCACTTTATCAGTAAATATTTGAGTATGTATGTCTGAAAGATAAAGAGCATTAAAAATATGACTTTTTCAGACTTTGAAAAGCAATTAGAAATTTTAATTACCAGATATAGTTAGATTCTCCAGTGGTCTCATACTTTTAAAAATTGTTTGAAATCAGATCCAAATAATGTTCATAAACTGCAATTATTGGATATCTGTTAAGTTGAGCTTAATTTATAAGCTTCCACTTTATTGTTTCTGTCTGTGAAATTGTTGTTGTTGTTTTTTAAGAAAGAGCAGTCTTTTGTCCAACAGAGTTGGACAATGTACATCTTGCTCATTAAATCCTCAAGATGTCCTTTAACTTGCTCTTCTAGTTTCAACACTTTGTATGAATTTATGTTTAAGGAGAGGCTTGGTCACATTAAGGTTTCCTTGGTTTTTCGGGTGGGACTATTTCACAGGAGCTGTTGTAAGCATACATCAGAAGGCCATTGTGTTCACTTCTCTTCTCTTCCTGTGATTTAGCAGACACTAATGACAGCCTAGAGTAGAGTTGTGTCATTAAGGGTCACAAATTATGGTATCTAATTCTATCATTCTTTCTTCATGTATCAGATGGAACAATCCTATAAAAGAAACTTCCCCTCCACAGTTCTTTCACTTCCTTGAGGTACAGTTACATAACACAAAAGACATGCTTGATTCTTTCCCTTTATTTGTCCATGTTCAGAATGATGGAATTATTTCCTAGCATACCCCAAAGGGAACAAGTGACTTCTTTTAAGATGATGATATTCTTATGAATTTGTGGATTTCAACATATTTGATCTATTTCAATCCATTAGAAACACTATTCTATGGATCCTCAAATTGCCCCATCTCTGTCAGAGCCTCTTCGAGTTGATGCTTTAGTCCTTTTGACAAGATTCGAGTTTTTAAAAATAATTTTAAAAATAATTTTTAAAAATAATCTCTAACCCAATGTGACTCCGAGATCAAGAGTTGTATGCTCTACCGACTGAGCCAACCAGGTGCCCGTGGTCTGAGTAATTTTTGATAACATCCTTGCTTTATGGTCTGACGAGACAGCCTAGCATCCACTTGCTCAATTCCCAGCCCAGATCTGGGATCAGTACTTGCTCCTGAGAGTCCTAATGTTTCTAGTGGGAAATTGCATTTGAAAAGCACACTATGGTTCTTTTCGCTAAAGGTGCTCCTTGCCACTGGGCTTGTCACTGGCCTTCATAACTACACACACACACACACACACACACACACACACACACAAAGCTAAGAACAGGATAGGATTCCTGAAAATAATTTCAGATTTCTTCTTTGGCATATTTTTTTCTCTTCTTGGCCTTATGGTATATTCCACTAGGGATGGAGAGTGAAATTACTGCATTTTGAAGGCTCTTTGACCAATTTTTTGTGTGGTTTATCCATTACACCAAATACTATAAGTATCATTATCTTTTGATTTTTAGTAGCATTTTTTAAAAAATTTATTTATTTATTTATTTCAAGTAGGCCCTACGTTGGAAACTAATGTGTGGCCTGAACTCATGATCCTGTGATCAAGATCTGAGCTGAGATCAAGATTTGGATGCCTAACCAACTGAGCCACCTAGGTGCCCCTTACTAGTATTTTAAAATATAGTTTATGTTGTTTAATTATATAAACTATTTACAGGTTTCCCCTACTATCTGAAAGCAGAATGCACCTATGAAATCTTTCATAAACCAAAATGCAGAGAAATAATTACCATTAATTTATATGGAAAAATTTGGGGGGTATTCCCAGATCCCCCCAAAATCACCTCCCTTATGCATTTCTGATAGCTTTAGACACAACTTGCTAACAAACGCACAAAATCAGTTGAGGTAAAGCCCACATGCTCACATGGCTCAAAGCTCTGGCAGCTGGATGCTGCGATGCTCTGTGGGGTTCCTGGGGAAGGGGCTTGGCAGCATCACTCTCACTGCCCAAGATATGTGCTGCCCCTCCAGTGGCTCTTCTAAATGTAAAACAAATGCTGAACACTGTGTTTGCTTTCAGCATTTTTTTGTAAAAATGAAAATCCTCTTCGAACTTACTTTGGCCAACAAAAACAGGTCCACATGCAGGTCTTTCATAAAACTACAGTGGTGTAACTTGAGCTTTATTTTATCTTATTTTTTAGAAGATTTATTTCTTTATTTGACAGAGAGACAAGAGAGACAGAGAGCAAGCACAAACAGGGAGAGCAGCAGAGGGAGTGGGAGAAGCAGGCTCCCCACAGAGCAGGGAGCCCAAAGTTGGACTGGAGCCCGATGTGGCGTCTGATCCCAGGACTTTGGGATCATAACCTGAGCTGAAGGCAGATGCTTAACTAACTGAGCCACCCAGGTGCCCCAAGTAATTCAAACTTTTAAAAAGCAGGGAATACCTGTACATGCTTTCAAGATCAAATCTGTGACATCTAAGTATATTTAAAGAAGTGTAGTTTCCAGCTTCTTTCCTTGTCCCCTCCACTCTGTTCCTCCCATCCCCATAAAAGTAGCTTTTTGTTTGTTTACTTTTCAGATTTTCCTGCCATTGCTTTTTCATGTACATGAAATACGTATATTATAGTTTATACATATACTTCATGCTCCTCCTTATTAGAGAAATGGTAGTAAACTATGAATTTTTTTCTGCACTTTGCATTTTTTGTCTATTGAAATACTCTGGAGATCTCCCCATACTGGCATGTAGAGATAGTACTCATTCCCCTCTACACTTCACGGTGTGGATATACTTTGTTTAATCAACCAGTCCCCTATTTGTGGGCATTTGATAGATTTTTGTCTTTTGCTATTACAAATACTGATACAGTGAATAGACTTATGCAGATTTTTTCCCCTGTATTTTTGTCAGTGTAGCTTTGGGGTGTAGGGAAGGAAAAATTCCTCCTCTCTACTTCAAGTTCCTCCAGATGGACGAAGAATTACATTTACTTGAGACAGATTAAGAGGAGGAAAAAAACCAAAGTGTGCAAGGAGGCCCAGTGAGGAAATTGAGACCAAAAGAAATGACCAAGGCAAGCAGTTTTAATACTTATTAGACCAAGAGACATGGGAGGAATTGACAAGACAAAGAAAATGTAACTTGGGGAGCTTCAATTAGTAAGGAATTCTCAACAGACTTTGGGCTGCAGTAGTAAAGAAGTACAAAGTAAAAAGAGCTGTCTGCACAGCCTTCTTTGCTCTAAATCTCCCATCTCTGGTCATAAGGATGTCTCTTTAGCTCATGGGACAGGGAGAGGACCCTTCACATGGGAGATTAGTTTCCACCTTGCAGGGAAACATAGGAGGGTCTCAGTGTCCTTCTTGCGCAGGCTGTGTCTTTAGTAACTTTTATTTAAAATAATCAGCATGCCAAGGTGGCACATTTTTGGGTGGCCTGTCCTCATATACAGGCACACATCCTGAAATTGGGACTAATACTCCTAGGATAAATGCACATGTACTTTTGCAAGATAATGCTATGTTAACCTCTCCCCTGTAGGTTTTGGACTGTTTTTTTCTATTCTCATTAGCCATGGAGAAGAGGACCTGTTTCCTCTAAACCTTTACGAACTATGTTGTACCAGCAAATTTTAGGATTTTTGCCAAACCTGGAGATGAGAAATAGTATCTCAGTGTAATTTGAATTGTTTTATTTAGTTATCTTATCTTTTCTATGTTTGATTTCTTTTTCTCTATTTTAAATGAGTGTTAATATCTCCTAATATATTCAAGGGTCATTTACACTTTGTCCTATGAACAGTTTATTCATATGTGTTACTCCATTTTCTATCAAGCTGTTGGTCTTTTGTTTCTCTACTTTTAGGAATTCTCTGTATAATTGGCTAATTTTCTCTTGTATTCATCATTATTCTTTGTGTCATAGGAAAATTAAACCTCTATAATATTGGCAGGAAAAGCTTCCCCCCCTAGTTTGACATTTGTGTTTTAATTGTCTATAGTGTTCTTTACCTTACATTATCTTTTAGATTTTTATGTAATCTATTTATGAGTCTTTTTCCTTACCCTCTTTAAACTTAGAAATATTTTCCCACCCCAGGTTACAAAGAATTTGCCCACATTTCCTCTAGTATTTATATGGATTAATTTTCTTATGTTTATATTTCTAGTCTATTTAGAATTGGAATGGCATTAGAAAGTGGGTGCAGTTTTGTGTTTTTCTGTATGGTTTTATAGTTATCCCAGTGCTAGTTATTAGTCCATCTTTTCCCCCATTGATGTGAGATGTTGCCTTATTGAATATAAATGTAGCATAATATAATTGAATTGAATATTTGTGAATGTAGTTTGATCAATTTGGTCTGTTTCTGATTTTCTGGGTTGTTTTCATCGTTCTGTCTCTGTTCATACACTGATGTCATACTGCCTTAACTATAGAGGCTAAAATGCTTTATTATCTGGTAGAGCCAGTCCTCTCTCATAATTCTTCTTTTTTGATTGTCCAGGTTAATTTTCTTTTTTATTCATCCAAGAGAATTTTATAGTCAAGTCTTTTAGCTGCAGGGGAAAGAAAGTGGTGACAAAAAATTTTAAATTTATATGTTTTAAAATCACATTAAAGAAGTATCTAATAACTCAAATTTTATGAAATACTTTAAATATGAAACAGTATTTCATTTGGTGAAATGTATTTTCTGCATCTAGGTATTTTTTTCTTCTTCTTCTTTTTTTTTTAAGATTTTTATTTATTTATTTGACAGAGATAGAGACAGCCAGCGAGAGAGAGAGAACACAAGCAGGGGGAGTGGGAGAGGAAGAAGCAGGCTCACAGCAGAGAAGCCTGATGCGGGGCTCGATCCCCTAATGCCGGGATCACGCCCTGAGCCGAAGGCAGACGCTAAACCGCTGTGCCACCCAGGCGCCCCGGTTTTTTTCTTCTTAATCTACTCATGGGAATGTGTTGTAACAACCCTTTTTCTCATATTGAACCACCCTAGGATTTCTGAAATATATCACATTTAATCACGGTGTATTACTTGTCAGTGTCTAAAAATGTATTTAGGATTTTTGTATTAGGATTCACAAATGAGACAGATCTGTAGCTTTATTTATTGGTGAAATCTTTGTTAGTCTTCAAGATCATTATCATACCTGTGTCATAGAAAGAATCAAAAGTTTTCCCTCCTTTTAAATCATCAGGAATAGCTTAAGAAGCATGGAGATTCTTAGATCTTTAAGGATCGAACCTTAACCTGAAGAGTGGAACCTGAACATCTGGACGTGGTACTCTTTGGTGTGGAAACTCTTCACCTATTTTATTATTTCTTCTATGGTGATTGAACTGTTTCATCTTTCTGTCTTTATGGGATGAACGTGAATAGTAGACCACTACACATTTTCAAGGAGGAACAGAAAGGAGAAAAGAGGGGTAATGTTTTCCACTTACCTCCATTGACCCTTTTTCTTCTCCTTCCCTTCCTTAAGGTCTGTGGATACCTAAGCCCCGGAGCCTCTTGATATTGACATGGCTGACCCACAGGACAACACTCTGAGGATTGTTCTGGTTGGAAAAACCGGAAATGGGAAGAGTGCAACAGGAAACACCATCCTTGGGAGAAAAGAATTTGAGTCTAGAATTGCTCCCCACGCTATTATCAAATATTGTAAAAAAGCATCCCGAGAATGGAAGGGGAGGAATCTTCTCATTGTTGACACCCCGGGGCTCTTTGACACCAAAGAGACCCTGGAAACCACCTGCACGGAAATCAGCCGGTGTGTCCTCTACTCCTGTCCTGGGCCCCACGCCATCGTCATGGTTCTGCAGGTGGGCCGCTACACGGATGAAGAGCAGAAGACCGTGGCATTGATCAAGGCTGTCTTTGGGAAGGCAGCCATGAAGCACATGATTGTTTTGTTCACTCGCAAAGATAACTTGGAGGGTCAGAGCCTAGATGACTATATAGCAGAGGCAGATGTCAATCTTAGGAGTGTCATCAGGGAATGTGGGAACCGCTGCTGTGCCTTCAACAACAGAGGCACAGAAGCTGAGAAGGAAGCTCAAGTGGAGGAGCTGGTGGGGCTGATAGAGCAGATGGTGTGGAGAAATGGCGGGGCTTACTTTTCTGATGACATTTACAAGCACACAGAGGAAAGGCTGAAACAAAAGGCAGAAGTCCTGAAGAAAACCTACACTGATCAATTACATAAGAATATTATGCTAGTAGAAAAGGAATATGCTCATAAATTACAGCAAGAAGTAGAGGAAAAAACAAAAGCACTGAAGATGCAATATGATGATAAAATAAAAAATCTTAGGGAAGAAGCTGAGAGGGGTATATTTGCAGAGGTTTTTAATGGGATTAGGAGGTTTCTTTCAAGCATATGGCATATGTTTTGGTAGTCATGTCAATTTCACTTTTGCTTCTGAATTTACTATGTTATGTAATAATGATAGACTGTAGTTTCCAAGGATGGCTGTGACAATACAGTCAATCCTACTTATTCTTCTTATAATCTGACTTTGTTACTTCCCCCACTGAGTTGTGGGGTCTATGTCCCCTGCCTTGGAATTGATGGACTTTGTGACTGTTTCGCTAAATAGCAGATGGCTGAAGCAACCCCTTGGGACTCTAAGTCGAGACATGGAAAATGCGCCCTGCCCTGCTGAGGTGCTCGCCCTTGGAACTGGGTCAACACGTTGTGAGAGAGGCCATGTCGCCCATTGGGAGGCCCCCAGCTTGACGTCACTGGCCGACTCTCCTTTTATCTTCTGTTGTCTTTTATCTCCCAGCTGGATCAACTTGCCAGCCATGCAAGCAAGGTGACATGGAAGCAGGCTCTCCACCTGCCAGCGTGCGTCGGACAGAGTTGCAAAGAGCAATGATGCGCAATCCCCACTGAGTCCTGCCCATATTGCAGATTGATGAGAAAAAAAAATAAATGATGGTTGTTTAAAGCCACCGAGCTTCAGAATGATTTGTTCTGCCCTGACAGCTAACCGGAATGAAACCTCTTCCAGTTGGTCCCCACCACCTCCCATTCCACCCCACCCCCGTCTGTCTTCACAGTGCTGACAAATTTAAGAAGTTACGAAATTGGCATTCTCAGCCAATGATATATAGATTTGAAAGCCTCAATTTGGGAAAATTCAAACAAGAAATCCTGCACACATCTCATGTTAGCGCCGCTGGTGGCGTGTACCGCTGCAAGGCTGGTCTACGGGTCATTTGTTAGTGAAGCAGCGGGTTGCTGTGGAAAGCTGGGTCTGTGGTTCATGGAAATCTGGAAGTTGGTAGATTCTCTTATTGCTTTTCTCTCTGTTCTTGTCTGACTATAACTTAAAAATCTCTTCTGTGCCAAATATTTTTCACTGGCCTTTGCAGACCCACACTTCAGCCATCTTTGCCCTAGCTCTCTGCCCCAGGAGGCTGATGTGTATGGACTACCTTGGTGGGACCGCTTGCTCTCTGACTTCTGCTTGGCCTGGCCCTGGGAAGTCCAAGTAGGAGACCCCAGGGGAGTAGAAAAGCAAGGCTGGGTGGTCGTTCTCCTGCCTCTCTCCCTGTGAGGCCATCTCTGACCAGCTGCAACCCTAAGCCAAAGGTGACAGCTCCTTCCACAGTGGCCTCGCGACCCAACTCACCTTCTGGGTTCCACTCTCTATTCACCCCCTTAGTGTTGGGACATCATTTTCTCACTGTTACTAACACTCCCCTTTTTCGTTTCCAGAGCTCTGTATCCATGCTTGTAGGAAGTTCCTTCTCTAAACTTCCCCCAAGAACCTAATGAGAGTAGGCCATCTTTTAGCTGCTAGAATTCTGATTGATAAATCTTGGGGTTCCCGCTTCTCTTTCAGAGCATTCGCTGATCTTTATTGCTGTTGTTGGTTTGAAATTCCCTCTAGTCTTTTCTGCCACCAGAAAAATCTCTTCATTCCCCTTCCAAGCTGTGGCATTGGAAGTGAGTATTTGAAAGGTTCTGTCTTGCTAAAATAATTGACAAACTTCCAAGTTAGAGTGGTGGCTTTCTATCATTTACAGTGATTGCAGACATCCCCAAATCAAATCAGTAGAATTTTCACAGTCGTCCTTTGTTTTGGCTATGAACATGACTGAGAGTTTTTAGTGGATCAGTGAATTTTAAGGAGATGGATTAGAGATTAAATTTGGAAAAAATAAGATCCTACATCCTTGCTTATTCTAAGGTTCATCACAAGTATTAGAAATGGAGTAAAAACAACACAGAAGAAAAAGACTCTCAAAAGCAAAGATATTCATAACATATATCTAATAACACTGCGGGACCAAACTGCTCTTTGCCATCATGCAATTCTTACATTCAAAAGTACTTCCTTGTGAGGAAGAATTCAGGGCTTGAAGTCCACTGCGAAGGATGTGTCCACATGGGTGATGGGTAGGACGATCATGCTTCTTTTCCGAAACGGGAAAGTGAAGGGCGACAAGTAAGGTTGTCAGGGGAAGGGTAGAGTCAGGAGCAACAGCATTCAGTTAGGTTTGTGATAAGTTGAATATCAGTTGTCAAACGTAGGGTCCAATGTAAATAAATGATCTGGCATTAACTTGAAATTTGGGTCTGAAGGTTATGTGAAAGGCTTGGGGTGAATGTGAACATAAATATCTCCCTCACTTTCGGCTGAGTCTTCAATAACTACCAATATCCCCAGAGGCCAAACTACATGCTAGAAGATCCATATAGGACGTGCAAAGGAAGGAGCGAGAACGAGTTTTGTGAGGTTTAGTTCTGCAACTAATTTGATAGGTATTGGAAGGTGTCAAGAGGAAGAGGTTTTCTTTGTTTTTTTTAAAAGATTTACTTATCTGAGAGAGAGTGAAAGAGAGAGAGAGAGACAGAGAGATGGTGTTCGGGTGCACAAGTTGGGGGAGGGGCACAGGGAGAGGGAGACTCCTGAAGCAGACTCGTGCTGAGCAGGGAGCTCAACTTGGGGCTTGATTCCAAGACCCTGAGATCGTGACCTGAGCCAAAATCAAGAGTCAAATCAATATCAATAGTCAAAATCAACCGACTGAACCATCCAGTTGCCCCAGATTTTTTTTTTAAGTTTCAAAAAACAGAAAGACAGGATGTCTATGGTGTACAATTTCTATTAATCCCTTTTCTACAATGATTAGCCTATGGCCAGTTTGCGGTCTTGAACTTGAAACCCCTGGTGTCTTGTTAAATAGAAATGAAACGTAGTAAGAATGTGCAGGCTACTTGTATATATTTATGTTCATATACCATCATTTGTGGCTGTTCACAACTTGGAGAAATTCTAATTCCAATTCCAAGCTCTTATTACTTCAAATAAGCAATAATACAATAAACAAAAAAATCAACCTCCGACGTTTTCTGTAAGCGGTCTGGGCTTTTAGAGCTCCACTGTCAGGACTGGGATGGTCAGAATCAGGTGGAATAGCCCGCACTGGCCATTTCTCTCAGCTGGGGACACAGCTGGGACTGTCCATCATGAGGCGTCCGTGGCAGGGTGGGGTAGGGAGCAGGCACCTTGCACCCTCCCCTCGGATCCTGTGAAGTGACCGCAACTCGATGTGCCCGGGGAGACAAAAACAGAGCAGGCTGTGGTTGTGGGGAAGACAGGAAAGAAGTGCGGTCATGCCCAGGTACATTTACAACAAATACATGATCTTGTGAGAAGTTCCTGTGAGAAGCTTCTGAGAACCGGGCTGACCTCGACAGTGGCTGCACACTCCCCCATATGTCACAGCTTAACCCTATGATATCCTTCACGGTAGAGTCTTTGCATGGCTGAATATGGTAGCTACTAGGCAGACATGGCTACTTAACTTTAAAGGAATTCAAATAGGGGCACCTGGCTGATTCCTTCAGTGGAGCTTGCAACTCTTGATCTTGGGGATGTGAGTTTGAGCCCCCTGTTGGGCGTAGAGATTACTTACAAATAAAATCTTAAAAAAAATTAATTCAAAGGAAGTACAATTAAGAATTTGGTTCTACAATCACACGGATCACATTTCATGTGTCGACAGCCCATGTGGTTAATGGCTACCCTGTTGGAATGCACGAATCAAACCCATGATTGAGAACGTTCCATGTGTGCTGCTAGATGCTGATGTGGGCAGGTCTCTTACGGGAAGGCGTTTGGACAGCTCCTCCTCTCACTTCCTCTCTCCTTTTTCTCAACATTGTGGCTTGGCATTGCCTTCAAAGTTAGAGAAGGAGCAGGACCCAGATTTCCCAGGTAAGAGAAAAGGGAGGGGACAGAGGGTAACATGTGATTTGGTGGAGAGAGGACCTCTCCTCTGGGTGTATATCTTAAACCTACCAGCACACTTTTTCTCCGATTTCTTATTTCTTGTTGGCTCCTGTTTCCTGTATTTGATGATGGTAGGCTGTAATCTGGTTTTTTTTTTTTAAGATCTTAATTATTGACTTAAGGGAGAGAGAGAGTGAGCTCATGTGCACTTGTGAGAGAGCACCAATGAGGCGGAGGGGCAGAAATAGAGAGAAGAAGGTTCCCAGCTGAGCGGGGAGCCAGATGTGGGGCTGGATCCAAGGACCCCGGATCATGACTGGAGCCGAAGGCAGCTGCTTAACCGACTGAGCCACCCAGGCGCCCCTATAATCTGTTTTGAAGGTCTAGCCCTACAAATCAATGCATCTTTCAGGGATTGCTGTCCAGAGGGTATTTGTAACAATGAATTATTCCTTTCACTCTTTATAGAATGCATCAACCAACTTAAAGCATTCAGGGAGAGGGTTGGGTGAGCAGATGGTTAGTTCTGTGGGAAGCCGAGGGAAATGTAAGAAGTACAGCTCCCTGTCTGCTGCCCCAAAGCCAGCACCCAGGTCAGGACCAGGGGCTCTGTGAGCCAGCCAGCTGCGCGCAGACATCCTCCTGAGGGATAGCCCCTTTCTGGGCCTCAGAGCTGGGGAAAGGGAACCTTCAGGAGGTGGGATGAGGGAGCTGTCCACCCACTCTCAGGGGACTCTTGGCAGTTGAGGGGGAGCTGGGCACCGATGGATGCTTGTTTTGCTTTTCGGTTTTGTTTCTGTTTGGTTTTGTCTGTGAAATGTTTTTCAGAGAAGGAGTGGGGCAGGTAGGGACAGAGGGAGAGAGAGAATGAAGAGAACCTTAAACAGGCTTCATGTTGGGCGTGGAGCCGGACAGGGCTCTGAGTTCATGACCTGAGCGGAAATCAAGAGTCAGCCACTTACTGACTGAGTCACCCAGGGCCCTGGATGCTTGTTCTTCACGCAGTAGGAGGGCTCAGCCACCCAGGGTCAGGACCACAGAAGTGTAGTCCTCTTTTTTTTACATCTGAATTAGGATAAACTCCACAGCATTGCAGAATGAAGAGAGAGCCCAGGGCACCACGATGGCTCAGTCTGTTGAGTGTCTGACTCTTGACTTGGGCTCAGGTCATGATCTCAGGGTCCTGAGACCTGGCCTTGTATCAGGATCCGTGCTGGGTGTGAAACCTGCTTAAGATTCTCTCTCCCTCCCCCTCTTCACCTCCCCCAACTCACTTAAATAAGATCTTTAAAAAGAGAGAGAGGGAGGGAGAGCCCACATGCTGGAACAAGGACCTTAAGCAACACCCAAAACCGTTTCGTTTTCCTATTTCTGCTATCCTACCTACTCCCTAACCCCCATCACCAACATCAACTTTGTGGCCAAAGCGGACTTTAAAAAATTCTGTGATTTCTCTTCTCAGTTTACAAGAAGCTGTTTCCTACTCCCTATCCTTAAGGGATAAAGAAATAACTCTTCCTACAGAGGGAGTGTCTGTCTCTCTAATAATGTTTTAAATGTTTTGGGATGGCTTTTTCTCAGAGGAGCCTGTCCTTAACAACTCTTATTTTCAGCCTGTCCTAGGCAAAGTCTGCTTCAGTAAGAGTCTTTGTTAGGAAACAAAATTCAACCAAGGAAATTTGAAGATCCAGTTGGTTTCATTGAGGATTCATGACTCAGGTAGCATCCCATCCTGCAACTTGAGGGGACCCACCACTGAACCACCCAAAAGAAGGGTATAAAGGCAGAGAGAGGACATTAAAAAGGAAGAAAGGAATTTTTAGCAAGGAATGCATTGTTTCACACACTGGGTTCCTAAGGGGGGCGGAAGGGTCTGTGTGTAAATCCTTAGGATTGCTGGGGAAGGACGCCGAGAAGCAGTACCAACCAAGCCCTCCAAGCATTTGTTTGTGTAGAGAAAAGGAAGAATCTGACAATNGGGAAGAATCTGACAATGAGACAATCTGGATCGTGGGAAGCTTTGGGAAATACGGGAGGCGAAACTTGCAAGCAGCAAGTTTATAGAAGAAAACAACTGCTGGCCAGGGGAGGTTTCCACTTACTTTCTGTTTTCCTAAAATGACTAGTTGTGTTTCTTTCTGTGCATCAGTTCCCGCTACAATGGCAGCCCTGAAGTGCTCCAGCCTGAGCAAAGCCGGGAGCAGCCTTGGTGAGAGGATGTTGGGGGATGGGGTTGGTCCCTGTGCGG
>NC_048218.1:206199419-206202675 GCF_002007445.2 Ailuropoda melanoleuca
ATAATCTCTAACCCAATGTGACTCCGAGATCAAGAGTTGTATGCTCTACCGACTGAGCCAACCAGGTGCCCGTGGTCTGAGTAATTTTTGATAACATCCTTGCTTTATGGTCTGACGAGACAGCCTAGCATCCACTTGCTCAATTCCCAGCCCAGATCTGGGATCAGTACTTGCTCCTGAGAGTCCTAATGTTTCTAGTGGGAAATTGCATTTGAAAAGCACACTATGGTTCTTTTCGCTAAAGGTGCTCCTTGCCACTGGGCTTGTCACTGGCCTTCATAACTACACACACACACACACACACACACACACACACACACAAAGCTAAGAACAGGATAGGATTCCTGAAAATAATTTCAGATTTCTTCTTTGGCATATTTTTTTCTCTTCTTGGCCTTATGGTATATTCCACTAGGGATGGAGAGTGAAATTACTGCATTTTGAAGGCTCTTTGACCAATTTTTTGTGTGGTTTATCCATTACACCAAATACTATAAGTATCATTATCTTTTGATTTTTAGTAGCATTTTTTAAAAAATTTATTTATTTATTTATTTCAAGTAGGCCCTACGTTGGAAACTAATGTGTGGCCTGAACTCATGATCCTGTGATCAAGATCTGAGCTGAGATCAAGATTTGGATGCCTAACCAACTGAGCCACCTAGGTGCCCCTTACTAGTATTTTAAAATATAGTTTATGTTGTTTAATTATATAAACTATTTACAGGTTTCCCCTACTATCTGAAAGCAGAATGCACCTATGAAATCTTTCATAAACCAAAATGCAGAGAAATAATTACCATTAATTTATATGGAAAAATTTGGGGGGTATTCCCAGATCCCCCCAAAATCACCTCCCTTATGCATTTCTGATAGCTTTAGACACAACTTGCTAACAAACGCACAAAATCAGTTGAGGTAAAGCCCACATGCTCACATGGCTCAAAGCTCTGGCAGCTGGATGCTGCGATGCTCTGTGGGGTTCCTGGGGAAGGGGCTTGGCAGCATCACTCTCACTGCCCAAGATATGTGCTGCCCCTCCAGTGGCTCTTCTAAATGTAAAACAAATGCTGAACACTGTGTTTGCTTTCAGCATTTTTTTGTAAAAATGAAAATCCTCTTCGAACTTACTTTGGCCAACAAAAACAGGTCCACATGCAGGTCTTTCATAAAACTACAGTGGTGTAACTTGAGCTTTATTTTATCTTATTTTTTAGAAGATTTATTTCTTTATTTGACAGAGAGACAAGAGAGACAGAGAGCAAGAACAAACAGGGAGAGCAGCAGAGGGAGTGGGAGAAGCAGGCTCCCCGCAGAGCAGGGAGCCCAAAGTTGGACTGGAGCCTGATGTGGGGTCTGATCCCAGGACTTTGGGATCATAACCTGAGCTGAAGGCAGATGCTTAACTAACTGAGCCACCCAGGTGCCCCAAGTAATTCAAACTTTTAAAAAGCAGGGAATACCTGTACATGCTTTCAAGATCAAATCTGTGACATCTAAGTATATTTAAAGAAGTGTAGTTTCCAGCTTCTATCCTTGTCCCCTCCACTCTGTTCCTCCCATCACCATAAAAGTAGCTTTTTGTTTGTTTACTTTTCAGATTTTCCTGCCATTGCTTTTTCATGTACATGAAATACGTGTATTATAGTTTATACATATAGTTCATGCTCCTCCTCATTAGAGAAATGGTAGTAAACTATGAATTTTTTTTCTGCACTTTGCATTTTTTGTCAATTGAAATACTCTGGAGATCTCTCCATCCTGGCATGTAGAGATAGTACTCATTCCCCTCTACACTTCACGGTGTGGATATACTTTGTTTAGTCAACCAGTCCCCTATTTGTGGGCATTTGATAGATTTTTGTCTTTTGCTATTACAAATACTGATACAGTGAATAGACTTATGCAGATTTTTTCCCCTGTATTTTTGTCAGTGTAGCTTTGGGGTGTAGGGAAGGAAAAATTCCTCCTCTCTACTTCAAGTTCCTCCAGATGGACGAAGAATTACATTTACTTGAGACAGATTAAGAGGAGGAAAAAAACCAAAGTGTGCAAGGAGGCCCAGTGAGGAAATTGAGACCAAAAGAAATGACCAAGGCAAGCAGTTTTAATACTTATTAGACCAAGAGACATGGGAGGAATTGACAAGACAAAGAAAATGTAGCTTGGGGAGCTTCAATTAGTAAGGAATTCTCAACAGACTTTGGGCTGCAGTAGTAAAGGAGTACAAAGTAACAAGAGTTGTCTGCACAGCCTTCTTTGCTCTAAATCTCCCATCTCTGGTCATAAGGATGTCTCTTTAGCTCGTGGGACAGGGAGAGCACCCTTCACATGGGAGATTAGTTTCCACCTTGCAGGGAAACATAGGAGGGTCTCAGTGTCCTTCTTGCACAGGCTGTGTCTTTAGTAACTTTTATTTAAAATAATCAGCATGCCAAGGTGACATATTTTCGGGTGGCCTGTCCTCATATACAGGCACACATCCTGAAATTGGGACTAATACTCCTAGGATAAATGCACATGTACTTTTGCAAGATAATGCTATGTTAACCTCTTCCCTGTAGGTTTTGGACCGTTTTTTCTATTCCCATTAGCCATGGAGAAGAGGACCTGTTTCCTCTAAACCTTTACGAACTATATTGTACCAGCAAATTTTAGGATTTTTGCCAAACCTGGAGATGAGAAATAGTATCTCAGTGTAATTTGAATTGTTTTATTTAGTTATCTTATCTTTTCTATGTTTGATTTCTTTTTCTCTATTTTAAATGAGTGCTAATATCTGCTAATATATTCAAGGGTCATTTTACACTTTGTCCTATGAACAGTTTATTCATATGTGTTACTCCATTTTCTATCAAGCTGTTGGTCTTTTGTTTCTCTACTTTTAGGAATTCTCTATATAATTGGCTAATTTTCTCTTGTATTCATCATTATTCTTTGTATCATAGGAAAATTAACCCTCTATAATATTGGCAGGAAAAGCTTCCCCCCCTAGTTTGACATTTGTGTTTTAATTGTCTATAGTGTTCTTTACCTTACATTATCTTTTAGATTTTTATGTAATCTATTTATGAGTCTTTTTCCTTACCCTCTTTAAAATCGTAGAAATATTTTCCCACCCCAGGTTACAAAGAATTTGCCCACATTTCCTCTAGTATTTATATGGATTAATTTTCTTATGTTTAGATTTCTAATCTATTTAGAATTGGAATGGCGTTAGAAAGTGGGTGCGGTTTTGTGTTTTTCTTTTTTTTTT
>NC_048218.1:206202684-206231485 GCF_002007445.2 Ailuropoda melanoleuca
TTTTTTCTTTTTTTTTTTTAAAGATTTTATTTATTTATTTGACAGAGATGGAGACAGCCAGCGAGAGAGGGAACACAAGCACGGGGAGTGGGAGAGGACGAAGCAGGCTCATAGAGGAGAAGCCTGATGTGGGGCTCGATCTTGTAACGTCGGGATCAGGCCCTGAGCCAAAGACAGATGCTTAACAGCTGAGCCACCCAGGCGCCCCGGTTTTGTGTTTTTCTGTATGGTTTTATAGTTATCCCAGTGCTGGTTATAGTCCATCTTTTCCCCCATTGATGTGAGATGCTGCCTTATTGAATATAAATGTAGCATAATATAATTGAATTGAATATTTGTGAATGTAGTTTGATCAATTTGGTCTGTTTCTGATTTTCTGGGTTGTTTTCATTGTTCTCTCTCTGTTCATACACTGATGTCATACTGCCTTAACTATAGAGGCTAAAATGCTTTATTATCTGGTACAGCCAGTCCTCCCTCACAATTCTTCTCTTTTTTGATTGTCCAGGCTAATTTTCTTTTTTATTCATCCAAAAGAATTTTATGGTCAAGTCTTTTAGCTGCAGGGGAAAGAAAGTGGTGACAAAAAATTTTAAATTTATATGTTTTAAAATCACATTAAAGAAGTATCTAATAACTCAAATTTTATGAAATACTTTAAATATGAAACAGTATTTCATTTGGTGAAATGTGTTTTCTGCATTTAGGTATTTTTCTTCTTAATCTACTCATGGGAATGTGTTGTAACAACCCTTTTTCCTCATATTGAACCACCCTAGGATTTCTGAAATACATCAAATTTAATCATGGTGTATTACTTGTTAGTGATAAAAACGTATTTAGGATTTTTGTATTAGGATTCACAAATGAGACAGATCTGTAGCTTTATTTATTGGTGAAATCTTTGTTAGTCTTCAAGATCAGTATCATACCTGCATCATAGAAAGAATCAAAAGTTTTCCTTCCTTTTAAATCATCAGGAATAGCTTAAGAAGCATGGAGATTCTTAGATCTTTAAGGATTGAACCTTAACCTGAAGAGTGGAACCTGAACATCTGGACGTGGTACTCTTTGGTGTGGAAACTCTTCACCTACTTTATTATTTCTTCTATGGTGATTGAACTGTTTCATCTTTCTGTCTTTATGGGATGAACATGGATAGTAGACCACTACATATTTTCAAGGAAGAACAGAAAGGAGAAAAGAGGGGGTAATGTTTTCCACTTAACTCCATTGACCCTTTTTCTTCTCCTTCCCTTCCTTAAGGTCTGTGGATACCTAAGCCCCAGAGCCTCTTGATATTGACATGGCTGACCCACAGGACAACACTCTGAGGATTGTTCTGGTTGGGAAAACCGGAAATGGGAAGAGTGCAACAGGAAACACCATCCTTGGGAGAAAAGAATTTGAGTCTAGAATTGCTCCCCACGCTATTACCAAACAGTGTAAAAAAGCATCCCGAGAATGGAAGGGGAGGAATCTTCTCATTGTTGACACCCCGGGGCTCTTTGACACCAAAGAGACCCTGGAAACCACCTGCACGGAAATCAGCCAGTGTGTCCTCTACTCCTGTCCTGGGCCCCATGCCATCGTCATGGTTCTGCAGCTGGGCCGCTACACGGATGAAGAGCAGAAGACCGTGGCATTGATCAAGGCTGTCTTTGGGAAGGCAGCCATGAAGCACATGATTGTTTTGTTCACTCGCAAAGATAACTTGGAGGGTCAGAGCCTAGATGACTATATAGCAGAGGCAGATGTCAATCTTAGGAGTGTCATCAGGGAATGTGGGAACCGCTGCTGTGCCTTCAACAACAGAGGCACAGAAGCTGAGAAGGAAGCTCAAGTGGAGGAGCTGGTGGGGCTGATAGAGCAGATGGTGTGGAGAAATGGCAGGGCTTATTTTTCTGATGACATTTACAAGGACACAGAGGAAAGGCTGAAACAAAAGGCAGAAGTCCTGAAGAAAATCTACACTGATCAATTGCATAAGGAAATTATGCTAGTAGAAAAGGAATGTGCTCATAAATTACAGCAGGAACGAGAGGAAAAAATAAAAGCACTGAAGATGCAATATGAAGAAAAAATTAAAAATCTTAGGGAAGAAGCTGAAAGGGGTGTATTTGATGAGGTTTTTAATGAGATTAAGAGGTTTCTTTCAAGGACATGGTATATGTTTTGGTAGTCATGTCAATTTCACTTTTGCTTCTGAATTTACTATGTCATGTAATAATGATAGACTGTAGTTTCCAAGGATGGCTGTGACAATACAGTCGATCCTACTTATTCTTTTTATAATCTGACTTTGTTACTTCCCCCACTGAGTTGTGGGGACTATGTCCCCTGCCTTGGAATTGATGGACTTTGTGACTGTTTCGCTAAATAGCAGATGGCTGAAGCAACCCCTTGGGACTCTAAGTCGAGACATGGAAAATGCGCCCTGCCCTGCTGAGGTGCTCGCCCTTGGAACTGGGCCAACATGTTGTGAGAGAGGCCACGTTGCCCATTGAGAGGCCCCCAGCTTGACGTCACNTCAACACGTTGTGAGAGAGGCCATGTCGCCCATTGGGAGGCCCCCAGCTTGACGTCACTGGCCGACTCTCCTTTTATCTTCTGTTGTCTTTTATCTCCCAGCTGGATCAACTTGCCAGCCATGCAAGCAAGGTGACATGGAAGCAGGCTCTCCACCTGCCAGCGTGCGTCGGACAGAGTTGCAAAGAGCAATGATGCGCAATCCCCACTGAGTCCTGCCCATATTGCAGATTGATGAGAAAAAAAATAAATGATGGGTGTTGTTTTAAGCCACCGAGCTTCAGAATGGTTTGTTCTGCACTGACAGCTAACCAGAATGAAACCTTTTCCAGTTGGTCCCCACCACCTCCCATTCCCCCCCACCCCCGTCCGTCTTCACAGTGCTGACAAATTTAAGAAGTTACGAAATTGACATTCTCAGCCAATGATATATAGATTTGAAAGCCTCAATTTGGGAAAATTCAAACAAGAAATCCTGCACACATCTCGTGTTAGCGCCGCTGGTGGCGTGTACCGCTGCAAGGCTGGTCTACGGGTCATTTGTTAGTGAAGCAGCGGGTTGCTGTGGAAAGCTGGGTCTGTGGTTCATGGAAATCTGGAAGTTGGTAGATTCTCTTATTGCTTTTCTCTCTGTTCTTGTCTGACTATAACTTAAAAATCTCTTCTGTGCCAAATATTTTTCACTGGCCTTTGCAGACCCACACTTCAGCCGTCTTTGCCCTAGCTCTCTGCCCCAGGAGGCTGATGTGTATGGACTACCTTGGTGGGACCGCTTGCTCTCTGACTTCTGCTTGGCCTGGCCCTGGGAAGTCCAAGTAGGAGACCCCAGGGGAGTAGAAAAGCAAGGCTGGGTGGTCGTTCTCCTGCCTCTCTCCCTGTGAGGCCATCTCTGACCAGCTGCAACCCTAAGCCAAAGGTGACAGCTCCTTCCACAGTGGCCNTAGCTCCTTCCACAGCGGCCTCGCTACCCAACTCACCTTCTGGGTTCCAGTCTCTATTCTCCCCCTTAGGGTTGAGATATCATTTTCTCACCGTTACTAACACTCCCCTTTTTCGTTTCCAGAGCTCTGTATCCACGCTTGTAGGAAGTTCCTTCTCTAAACTCCCCCCAAGAACCTAATGAGAGTAGGCCATCTTTTAGCTGCTAGAATTCTGATTGATAAATCTTGGGGTTCCCGCTTCTCTTTCAGAGCATTCGCTGATCTTTATTGCTGTTGTTGGTTTGAAATTCCCTCTAGTCTTTTCTGCCACCAGAAAAATCTCTTCATTCCCCTTCCAAGCTGTGGCATTGGAAGTGAGTATTTGAAAGGTTCTGTCTTGCTAAAATAATTGACAAACTTCCAAGTTAGAGGGGTGGCTTTCTATCATTTACAGTGATTGCAGACATCTCCAAATCAAATCAGTAGAATTTTCACAGTCGTCCTTTGAGTATGAACATGACTGAGAGTTTTTAGTGGATCAGTGAATTTTAGGGAGATGGATTAGAGATTAAATTTGGAAAAAATAAGATCCTACATCCTTGCTCATTCTAAGGTTCATCACAAGTATTAGGAATGGAGTAAAAACAACACAGAAGAAAAAGACTCTCAAAAGCAAAGATATTCATAACATATATCTAATAACACTGCGGGACCAAACTGCTCTTTGCCATCATGCAATTCTTACATTCAAAAGTACTTCCTTGTGAGGAAGAATTCAGGGCTTGAAGTCCACTGCGAAGGATGTGTCCACATGGGTGATGGGTAGGACGATCATGCTTCTTTTCCGAAACGGGAAAGTGAAGGGCGACAAGTAAGGTTGTCAGGGGAAGGGTAGAGTCAGGAGCAACAGCATTCAGTTAGGTTTGTGACAAGTTGAATATCAGTTGTCAAACGTAGGGTCCAATGTAAATAAATTGTCTGCATTAACTTGAAATTTGGGTCTGAAGGTTATGTGAAAGGCTTGGGGTGAATGTGAACATAAATATCTCCCTCACTTTCAGCTGAGTCTTCAATAACTACCAATATCCCCAGAGGCCAAACTACATGCTAGAAGATCAATATAGGACGTGCAAAGGAAGGAGCAAGAACGAGTTTTGTGAGGTTTAGTTCTGCAACTAATTTGATAGGTATTGGAAGGTGTCAAGAGGAAGAGGTTTTCTTTGTTTTTTTAAAGATTTACTTATCTGAGAGAGAGTGAAAGAGAGAGAGAGACAGAGAGATGGTGTGCGAGTGCACAAGTTGGGGGAGGGGCACAGGGAGAGGGAGACTCCTGAAGCAGACTCGTGCTGAGCAGGGAGCCCAACTTGGGGCTTGATTCCGAGACCCTGAGATCGTGACCTGAGCCAAAATCAAGAGTCAAATCAATATCAATAGTCAAAATCAACCGACTGAACCATCCAGTTGCCCCGGATTTTTTTTTTTAAGTTTCAAAAAACAGAAAGACAGGATGTCTATGGTGTACAATTTCTATTAATCCCTTTTCTACAATGATTAGCCTATGGCCAGTTTGCGGTCTTGAACTTGAAACCCCTGGTGTCTTGTTAAATAGAAATGAAACGTAGTAAGAATGTGCAGGCTACTTGTATATATTTATGTTCATATACCATCATTTGTGGCCGTTCACAACTTGGAGAAAGAAATTCTAATTCCAATTCCAAGCTCTTATTACTTCAAATAAGCAATAATACAATAAACAAAAAAATCAACCTCCGACGTTTTCTGTAAGCGGTCTGGGCTTTTCGAGCTCCACTGTCAGGACTGGGACGGTCAGAATCAGGCGGAATAGCCCGCACTGGCCATTTCTCTCAGCTGGGGACACAGCTGGGACGGTCCATCATGAGGCATCCGTGGCAGGGCGGGGTAGGGAGCAGGCACCTTGCACCCTCCCCTCGGATCCTGTGAAGTGACCGCAACTCAATGTGCCCGGGGAGACAAAAACAGAGCAGGCTGTGGTTGTGGGGAAGACAGGAAAGAAGTGCGGTCGTGCACAGGTACATTTACAACAAATACATGATCTTGTGAGAAGTTCCTGTGAGAAGCTTCTGAGAACCGGGCTGACCTCGACAGTGGCTGCACACTCCCCCATATGTCACAGCTTAACCCTATGGTATCCTTCACGGTAGAGTCATTGCATGGCTGAATATGGTAGCTACTAGGCAGACGTGGCTACTTAACTTTAAAGGAATTCAAATAGGGGCACCTGGCTGATTCCTTCAGTGGAGCTTGCAACTCTTGATCTTGGGGATGTGAGTTTGAGCTCCCTGTTGGGCGTAGAGATTACTTACAAATAAAATCTTAAAAAAAATTAATTCAAAGGAAGTACAATTAAGAATTTGGCTCTACAATCACACAGATCACATTTCATGTGTCGACAGCCCATGTGGTTAATGGCTACCCTGTTGGACTGCACGAATCAAACCCATGATTGAGAACGTTCCATGTGTGCTGCTAGATGCTGATGTGGGCAGGTCTCTTACGGGAAGGCGTTTGGACAGCTCCTCCTCTCACTTCCTCTCTCCTTTTTCTCAACATTGTGGCTTGGCATTGCCTTCAAAGTTAGAGAAGGAGCAGGACCCAGATTTCCCAGGTAAGAGAAAAGGGAGGGGACAGAGGGTAACATGTGATTTGGTGGAGAGAGGACCTCTCCTCTGGGTGTATATCTTAAACCTACCAGCATACTTTTTCTCCGATTTCTTATTTCTTGTTGGCTCCTGTTTCCTGTATTTGATGATGTTTGGCTGTAATCTGTTTTTTTTTTTTAAGATTTTGATTATTTATTTGAGAGAGAGAGAAGGAGCGAGCTCATGTGCACTTGTGAGATAGCACCAATGAGGGGGAGGGGCAGAAATAGAGAGAAGCAGGTTCCCAGCTGAGCAGGGAGCCAGATGTGGGGCTGGATTCAAGGACCCTGGATCATGACCAGAGCCGAAGGCAGTTGCTTAACCAACTGAGCCACCCAGGAGCCCCTATAATCTGTTTTGAAGGCCGAGCCCTACAAATCAATGCATCTTTCAGGGATTGCTGTCCAGAGGGTATTTGTAACAATGAATCATTCCTTTCACTCTTTATAGAATGCATCAATCAACTTAAAGCATTCAGGGAGAGGGTTGGGTGAACAGACAGATTAGTTCTGTGGGAAGCCGAGGGAAATGTAAGAAGTACAGCTCCCTGTCTGCTGCCCCAAAGCCAGCACCCAGGTCAGGACCAGGGGCTCTGTGAGCCAGCCAGCTGCCTGCTCAGACCTGCCTCCTGAGGGACAGCCCCTTTCTGGGCCTCAGAGCTGGGGAAAGGGAACCTTCAGGAGGTGGGATGAGGGAGCTGTCCACCCACCCTCAGGGGACTCTTGGCAGGTGAGGGGGAGCTGTGCACTGATGGATGCTTGTATTGCTTTTAGGTTTTGTTTCTGTTTGGTTTTGTCTGTGAAATGTTTTTCAGAGAAGGAGTGGGGCAGGTAGGGACAGAGGGAGAGAGAGAATGAAGAGAGCCTTAAACAGGCTTCATGTTGGGCTTGGAGCTCGACAGGGCTCTGAGTTCATGGCCTGAGCCGAAAGCAAGAGTCAGCCACTTACTGACTGAGTCACCCAGGACCCTGGATGCTTGTTCTTCACGCAGTAGGAGGGCTCAGCCACCCAGGGTCAGGACCACAGAAGTGTAGTCCTCTTTTTTTTACATCTGAATTGGGATTAACTCCACAGCATTGCAGAATGAAGAGAGAGCCCAGGGCACCACGGTGGCTCAGTCTGTTGAGTGTCTGACTCTTGACTTGGGCTCAGGTCATGATCTCAGGGTCCTGAGACCTGGCCTTGTATCAGGATCCGTGCTGGGTGTGAAACCTGCTTAAGATTCTCTCTCCCTCCCCCTCTTCACCTCCCCCAACTCACTTAAATAAGATCTTTAAAAAGAGAGAGAGAGAGAGAGAGCGCCCACATGCTGGAACAAGGACCTTAAGAAACACCCAAAACCCTTTCGTTTTCCTATTTCTGCTATCCTATCTACTCCCTAACCCCCATCACCAACATCAACTTTGTGGCCAAAGCGGACTTTAAAAAATTCTGTGATTTCTCTTCTCAGTTTACAAGAAGCTGTTTCCTACTCCCTATCCTTAAGGGATAAAGAAATAACTCTTCCTACAGAGGGAGTGTCTGTCTCTCTAATAATGTTTTAAATGTTTTGGGATGGCTTCTTCTCAGAGGAGCCTGTCCTTAACAACTCGTATTTTCAGCCTGTCCTAGGCAAAGTCTGCTCCAGTAAGAGTTCTTTGTTAGGAAACAAAATTCAACCAAGGAAATTTGAAGATCCAGTTGGTTTCATTGAGGATTCATGACTCAGGTAGCATCCCATCCTGCAACTAGAGGGGACCCACCACTGAACCACCCAAAAGAAGGGTATAAAGGCAGAGAGGGGACATTAAAAAGGAAGAAAGGAATTTGTAGCAAGGAATGCGTTGTTTCGCACAGTGGGTTCCTAAGGGGGGCGGAAGGGTCTGTGTGTAAATCCTTAGGATTGCTGGGGAAGGACGCCGAGAAGCAGTACCAACCAAGCCCTCCAAGCATTTGTTTGTGTAGAGAAAAGGAAGAATCTGACAATGAGACAATCTGGATCGTGGAGAAGCTTTGGGAAATACGGGAGGCGAAACTTGCAAGCAGCAAGTTTACAGAAGAAAACAACTGCTGACCAGGGGAGGTTTCCACTTACTTTCCATTTCCCTAAAATGACTAGTTGTGTTTCTTTCTGTGCATCAGTTCCCGCTACAATGGCAGCCCTGAAGTCCTCCAGCCTGAGCAAAGCCGGGAGCAGCCTTGGTGAGAGGATGTTGGGGGATGGGGTTGGTCCCTGTGCGGCGGGGCGGGGGGGCTGCTGGGGGAGGAGAGCTAGCAGGGGAGTTGTCCCGTGCTTGCAGCCAGCCCTCATCCCTGCTGGAGCAAAATATCTCACCCCCATATCTGATTTCCTCTCCATTTACTTCCTCTCGACCCCCTGTACTTTCTCCTGCTAAAGGGCCTTTCTGTGTCTGTCCCCTGACTTGCTGCTCCCTCTCTCTAGGCCTACAGATGCCCTAGGGATGTCCCCAGGTTGGAGCCTTCCACTGTCCTGCTAACTGAATAATCATCTGAACTCCCATCCACGTTTTTCCTTAGCTAATCCTCACCATCCTGTATTCAGTGTTCTCGGGTTCTGGAAATCTACTTCTCTCACCCCAGAATTCTGGTGACCAGATGTGGGAAACGTGCATCAGGGATGGTTTGCTAATGCTCAGAAGGCAATGGGATGATACCTCCAGGTTTTGTGGAAGCCAGAGTTGGGCACTCTGCAATATCGCTCCTCTGTTTGATTGATATTTTTGAAAGAATATTCCAGTTTACAGAGTCGACAGAAGGGGACAACATGGAAGCAGAGAGACCAACTGGGAGCCTCCTCCGGAGGCATGGACGTCGATGGTATCTTGAGCTAGTGTGCTGGGCTTCACGGTGGAGAGAAGCAGACAGATTGGCAGGTGGAGTCAGGAGAGCTCGCTGATGGGCTGGATGGGGAAAGGAAAGGAAAGAGAAGAATCATGAGCAATGCCTATTGTGGACATTGCTGCTATGATCATTGGGGTGAATGGCCCTTCTTTTCACTACCTCTGTATCTTTGGGGTAAATGCCCAGTAGTGCAATTGCTGGATCATAGGGTAGCTCTATTTTTAACTTTCTGAGCAACATGGATGGGACTGGAGGAGATTATGCTCAGTGACATAAGTCAAGCAGAGAAAGACAATTATCATATGGTTTCACTTATTTGTGGAACATAAGGAATAGCAGAGAGAACATTAGGAGAAGGAAGGGAAAAAGAAGGGGGGGAACAGAGGGAGAGAAGCACCATGAGAGACTAAGGACTCTGGAAAACAAACTGAAGGTTTTAGAGCGGAGGGGGGTGGGAGGATGGGCTAAGCTGGTGCTGGGTATTAAGGAGGCCACGTATTGCATGGAGCACTGGGTGTTATGTGCAAACAAGGAATCGTGGAACACTACATCAAAGCTAGGGATGTACTGTATGGTGACTAATGTAACAGTAATAAGAAAGAAAAAGAACAATACCTAGACATTTGGTCTGGGGAACTGGGTAAATGGCGATGCTCTCTCTGAGAAATAAAATGGAGTTTATAATGGTGTCTGGATTTGTGAGTGTGGTAACGTATGCTTCACCTTGAAGCCGAAATGGATGGTTGTAATGCAGGAGTCCTCATGCAGGAACCAGTCTCGCTCCAGGGCCAGGCCAGCAGGGTCTGCCTTCTCCGAGAATCAGGTGCCCAAAAGGGATTGCCCCTTGCCTTCCATCCCAGGGGTTCCGGGTCTGTGCTTAAAAAATCCTGAAGCCCAGGACCCTACAGACACAGTAAGGAGATATGCAGAGAATTACTGAAGACAAATGCAGAAGCGTTGTATGGACGATTTGGTGTTTCACTCAAGGCACGGTTATTCTGAGAGCAGTTTCTATTGCTAGGCTGTGCTGTGCTGGGATTAGCTGTCTGCTTTCCCAGGAAGGAGAATGTGCTTCATCTAGGGGAATGAAGAGAGGATAACTCCACCAGCACTAACTGCATGTGTATTTTTTTCTTTCATTTTTTATCTATCAAGGGATTTTATAGCCACTTCAGCTAACTGTCCATATTTTCTGGCTATCATTCTTTAATGTATTAATTTCCAATGTAAAAAATGTCACTAGATTTGAAGCTAAGGTCTTTAACTTTATTTTTTCGTTAAGATTTTATTTATTTATTTGACAGAGAGAGAGAGACAGCTAGAGAGAGAAAGGCAGGAGTTAGTGGCAGAGGGAGAAGCAGGCTCCCCGCTGAGCAGGGAGCCCGATGCGGGGCTTGATCACAGGACCCTGGGATCAAGACCGGAGTCAAAGGCAGGAGCTTAGTGACTGAGCCCCGCAGGTGCCCCTACGGTCTTCAACTTTAAATGGAGGAATTTTGTCCTCTCTCCTGTCACAGTCCCTGACAGGTTGGTCCCACATAGGAACTAGAAAGGGGAGCCTTGTCTTTCTGCCCAGGCATCCCTTTCATTCCCTGCGAGGCCGGGGATGGGTTGTAGAACCATGTAGAACCTGGCTTCCTAATGGGAAGAAGAAAAGCTCCACTTCGAATACAAACTGGGGTAGGAGCTCCCAGGGAGATGTCCCAAAGTCCGATTTCGAGTTACTTCTTGCATTGCTCTTATGAGGAGCAGCAACCCACAGCAGCTCCGAATTCTCCTCTTGAGGGCACCTGGGTGGCATAGCGGTTAAGTGTCTGCCTTCGGCTCAGGGCGTGATCCCGGCGTTATGGGATCGAGCCCCACATCAGGCTCTTCTGCTATGAGCCTGCTTCTTCCTCTCCCACTCCCCCTGCTTGTGTTCCCTGTCTCGCTGGCTGTCTCTCTCTGTCAAATAAATAAATAAAATCTTTAAAAAAAAAGAATTCTCCTCTTGAACTATTTTGTTCCCTCTTCTGTGGGCTACTTGGCCACAAAAGGTAAGAGAAGAAGCTCCATGGAATCCTGGAAAGTCCTTGGGCCTCCCCAAGCGCTGCAGGAGGAACATCAGGCTTTCTGTAGACTTTCCACAGGCTTCTGTAGAAGGGCCTTCCGTAGCGCTTCCGGGAGTGCAGAGGTCACTCAGGGGAGGCGAGCCTAGGGCTGTGGAGGAGCTTGTGAGGGGAGCAGGAGCCGCGCGGGGGAAACAGCCAGACGTCCATCCTAATGCCCTGGCTTTTGTTTTCTCGTGTCCCAGGGCTTGGAACCCAAGACTGCAGAGATTCCCAACTGAGACTTGTCTTGGTGGGTAAGACGGGAGCAGGAAAAAGCGCAACGGGCAACAGCATCCTTGGGGAGAAAGTGTTTGTTTCCAGCCTTGCAGCAAAATCGGTCACCAAGGTCTGTAAGAAAGGGAGCAGCAGTTGGCACGGGAGAGAATTTGTCGTCGTGGATACACCTGGCATTTTCGACACCGAGGTACAGGATGCTGACACGAAGAAGGAGATCGCTCGCTGTGTCCTCCTGACTTCCCCGGGGCCTCACGCTCTGCTCCTGGTGGTCCCGTTGGGCAGGTACACGCAGGAAGACCAGAAGGCCACGGAGAAGATTCTGCAAGTGTTTGGATCCCGAGCTAAGAGATATATGATTCTCTTATTCACCCGGAAAGATGAGTTGGAAGGCATGAGTTTCGATACATTCTTAGAAGACGCTCCAGACGGCATCCGAGAGCTGGTGGACGAGTTCAGGGATCGCTACTGCGTGTTCAACAATCGGGCAGAAGGAGCTGAGCAGGAGGCCCAGAGAACGCAGCTGCTGTCCCTGGTCCAGCGCGTGGTGGTGGAGAACAAAGGAGGATGCTACACCAATAAAATGTACCAAAAGGCCGAAGAGGAGATTCAGAAACAAGTCCAAGTGACACAAGAATTTTACAGAGCAGAGCTAGAGAGACAGACAGCGCAGATCAGAGAGGAGTTCGAAGAGAAAATGAGAAAGCTGGAGGATAAACTGGAGCAGCAGAAACGAAAGGAGGAAATGGAGCGAGAACTGGCAGAGAAGGAGGCTCTCTATGCTCTAAAGCAGCGAAATGCCAGACATGAAGTTGAGAATAAAAGTGGGATGCTTGACTTAATCATGAAAGCAGTGAAGATGGCTTGTTTTGTTTTCTCATGTCTGTTTCAGGACGATTAAATGGAATGCAAAGATCTCTTTATTTCCCGCGTGTTTTCTGGAGGTCTTGCCCCCACAACTCATTCCCCAAAGCAGAGTGAGCTCAGCTGCATCTCCCAGGCTCTCCCGACGAAGGAATGTGAGAAAGTTCAGTTAGCACCCAAGGGGTTTGGTTGCCTTAACAGGGAAGGGACAAATTGTCAATCTGTGGAACTCCAAAGCAGAAAGTATCCATGCTCTCTACCTTGTGAACTCTTCAAAGAAGATGACCCCAAACTTTCTCTAGTTTTCCCTAGTAAAAGTTTCTCCTCTAGATTCTTTCTAGATTGCTGGATCATCTCCCTCTGTGACTTCTACTCTCTCATTTTTGCCTTTAGGACACAGGGATCACTTTACCCATAGGGTTTGTTAGAAAGATCGTTCCTTATGTCGAGTAATCTATAGATGGAGATGCCTATAGAATTCTTTCCAGATGATTGGAAATTTGTTTCATTACAGTTGTATAGAAGGACTCAAATTGTTCCTTATCGTCTGTCCATTGAAGAACAAAGAGTCTTCTGGAAAACAGAGCTCTCAGAACTCAACTAAGAGAAATGCCAGAAAGAGCAGATGGCAGACAGAAATTCAACACAGAAGCGAACAACGTTTGCTGTGTTCAGAGTATCTACAGCAGCTCTTTGACCAAATTCAATGCAAAATACTTGCTGAATAACCAGTTTTCTCCTTTTCTTGTGAAACTAACTGTTGCTACCACACCTTGATTACTCACTGCTTTGCAGGTCATCTGCACACTAAGGACCCCTCCCCCTCGCCCAGTTGAATTGCTTGCTTATTGTTATTATAATAAAACTTTTCTGTTCTTTCATACTTGTACGGAATTGAAGTCCACTTTTTCTTGAAAAATACCATTGCTCCTTCTTCTAAGAACACAGGGGTGAGTTTCACTTTTTTGGTAAAAGTCCAAGATGATTTGGGAGCTAGTCTTGGTCAACCCTCAAGACGTCTCTCCTCCTTTTTCCTGGAAGATTCCAGCCACATTCTCAAGCCCTCTGCCAGGCAAACACCACCTTCTCCTTGGATTCATTCATTCTGAGCTGATACGGATCATGTGTAACCAAGGTTTCAGAGAACTTTCTGGTTTTCCCGGAGCAAAAATTCCCCTTTAAGATATGGATAACTGTAGGAGGTGTCTCTATCCCTTTTCTACTGGGTACTTCTCACCTAATCATTTCCAGGGTTTCCCAAACCACATTTCCATGTTCCTGGTGGTCATACGTGATTTATGCCTCTCCTTGCTCTGCCATCTTGAAACTGGCTTCTCCATGCTCCAAGCCATTTTGCCCCAAGGGACATATAGCTCTTTTTTATTTTCCTAAAACACATATGAGTTTAGACTGTACATTAAGATAAAATATTTTATTTATTTATTTGAGAGAGAGAACGTGATAGCTAGGGCTCAAGTGGAGGGGGAGGGGCAGAAGGAGAGGGAGAAACAGACTCCCCATTGAGCAGGGAGCCCAATGTGGGGCTCCATCCCAGGCCCCTGGGATCATGACCTGAGCCGAAGGCAGACACTTAATCCACTGAGCCATCCAGGTTCCCCTAGACGGTACATTTAATCAAAGGTATCAATGGCTTGAGGATAAGAGAAGTGCAAGGCAGAGAAGCTTACGATTCCTTCTGAAATCGTCACTCAGAGTGAGACAGATTTGATTTCACTCTCTAGAATGTGGGTGCACTTTGAATCTACTGTTTTTATCATTGGAGTTTCAGCCAAAATTCCATTCTGAATTTAACATCCTGTTGTTATGACCTTCTGTAAGCAAATATTTAATCAAATAACCACATCTACCTCCTAAGAAAAAAGAAATACAGGTTGAGGGGCGCCTGGGTGGCACAGCGGTTAAGCGTCTGCCTTCGGCTCAGGGCGTGATCCCGGCGTTATGGGATCGAGCCCCACGTCAGGCTCCTCTACTATGAGCCTGCTTCTTCCTCTCCCACTACCCCTGCTTGTGTTCCCTCTCTCGCTGGCTGTCTCTATCTCTGTCGAATAAATAAATAAAATCTTTAAAAAAAAAAAAAAGAANAAAAAAAAAAAAAAGAAATACAGGTTGAGGAGATGGGAGGTCCATGTGAAGTACCCTGAGAGCAGTGTTGCCCATTTGTCTCTCAGGACAGAAGGCAGATAGAAGGTCCTTGATAAATACTACCAATTGTGGTTCGTGCAATAATGAGACATGTGGCACATTCCTGTCTCTTGCGTTTTAGGAGTCTATATCTAGTCATCCATTCATTAACATCATAGATTGTTTGATTTCAGGGTAGAATTTATACCATAAGAAAACACGGAGAATCTAGACATAAGTAAAACATAGTCCCTTTGGAGACTGGCTTCACTCATTTAGCATAAAGATTCTGAGAATCATCCAGGTGGTGTGTGTCCGGAGCTTGTCCTCTTTTATTGCCGACTAGGAGTCCACCTGATGGATGCACCACACTTTGTCACTTCTTCCGAACTTAGTCTTACATCCCTAATTGATTTCTCTCCTCTCATTGCGTTGGCTAAAACCTCCATCAGGACACTGAACGGTAGTGGATGCACACCCATGCTTGGTTCCTGATGTGTCTTCAGTGATTCCCAGGGAAGTAAGTGAGATGCTCAGCAATAGTAGTCTATCATTTGAGTGTGTGTCATTCTCAGCAAGTGTTCGCCAGCCACTTCTTTCTTAAGTGATAGCTATTCTATTACTTATCATGAATAGCTAATACATTTTGGCAAAGGTTTTCAGAAATCACCTCTGGGAATGATCTTATGATTCTTTTTCCTTCCACCTATTAATAAGTCGAATGGTATTAATAGATTTTCTACTAACAAACCAATTTTTCATTTCTGTTTTAAATCCTACTTGGTCAGGATGTATCCCATTTGACAATGTGGTGCTGGAGTCAATTTGCTAATATTTTACTTAGTATTTTTGTATGGATACTCATGAGAGATATCAGTTTATATTTTTATCCTTTTGTACAGCATTTGTCAGGCTTAGGTGTCGATTCTGTACTTCTTTTACAAAGCAATTATGGACATTTCCCTTCATTTCCAATGTTTGGGAACAATTTAAAGCACACAGGGACTATCTGGACGTTGAAGGCTTAGAAGAATTTCCATGCCAGACCATCTGGCCCTTGTGCTACTGTTTAGCGCGGTTCCTGAAAGGCTTTCTCTATCGTTTCCATGTAAATTGGTCTATTTCAACTTTATCTCTCTGGTGCAGGTAGTTTTGGTGATCTGTATTTCTCTAGGAAATTATCCATTTCTTCTAGGTCTTCACATTTATTTGCAAAGAGGTCTTAAATTTTAAAAATTCCTCTAATTCAGGGGGCATTACCTCTTATTGTTTTGAAAATTGTGTTTGTGCCCCTTTCACTTTTTTTCTTGAAAAAGTAGTTTCACATTTTTCAACAAACAAGAATTTTAATGTGTCAACTAAGTCTAGTGTTTTGTATTCTCTACTACAACAACTCTTGCTTTTATCCTTATTATTTCCATATTTGTTCTTTCCTTTGGTTTACTTCATTGTACTTTTCTAGGTTTCTCTTGAGGGGGGAACTGAATGGATTTATTTCCACTATTTTTATTGAAGAATTCTCAGGGCAGTACATTTTCCTTTCCTCATTTCTTTTTTTTTTAAAAAGATATTTATTTATTCATTCATTCTTTTTTAAATTTTATTTATTTATTCGACAGAGATAGGGACAGCCAGTGAGGGAGGGAACACAAGCAGGGGGAGTGGGAGAGGAAGAAGCAGGCTCATAACGGAGGAGCCTGATGTGGGGCTTGATCCCATAACGCCGGGATCACGCCCTGAGCTGAAGGCAGACACTTAACCGCTGTGCCACCCAGGCGCCCCTATTCATTTATTTTTTGAGAGACAGAGAGCACAAGTGGTGAGGTCAGTGGAAGAGGGAGAAGCTGACTCCCCACTGAGTGAGGAGCACAACCCGGGGCTTGATCTCACAACCCTGAGATCATGACCTGAGGTAAAATTAGGAGGCAATTGCTTAACCAGCTGTGCCACCCAGGAGCCCCAGTGGGCACATTTTCCTTAGCATTATATCTCTGATATAGATTTGTGGGAAAGGACATGAGAGAGGGAAATTTTAATTCTATTTGTAATTTCCCCTTGAGTTAAGACTTGCTTTTGTAGGAAAGATGCTTGGAGCAAGCTTATGGAAATGAGTGACCTAAAACTTTAAGTCAATTGGTTCTTGTGGAGTAAGGTGGATTGAACTGGAAATAGCTTATATAGCAAAATTAAACCTAGACTACATTTAATACAAAGAGAAAATGTGAAAATTTTAATTTTAATTTTTCTAGTCTTTCCTAGCTCCTATCCATTACTTCCAGGGAAAAACTATAACTACATGTTTAATCTTGTTTCAAGCAGTCCAATCTGATCTGTTAAAGAGACCCTTTCCACAGTGTTTAGTCTCTCTATGTAGGTGACTTCTATGTAGGTGACTCCAACAGCTATTCCCCCAGCCACCATGTCCCTCTCCTTCAGTGGGGGATAGATGCCTATGTGACATTGGAATTTGTTGAGAAAGATGGGGTCCCAGTCCTCACCGGTCTCCTCTAGTTGTTAGATGATATCCCCCATCCCTCAGGTCTTTGAAATCCTGTTGGTACCCAACAGGGAGTCCCCAAGCTGGCGCAACCCAGAGTTAATTTCTCAGTTCAGGCAGTGCCCTCTGGGGCTCCCTTGGCTGGCTTCACCACACCTCAGCTCCTGCTGGTCTCAAATTCTCTGCGGCTGGTCTGGCAGTGGCTCTCATTCAGTCCTGGAATATCAGCTGGAGTGTGTTGGGCTGCACATCAGAGAAACTTCCCCTGAGTGGCTTAACAAATAAAGGGTTCAAATTTGACAGAACAGGTGGTGATGTACCTCTCCAAAGAACTTGAAAACTTGATTTTTATCTCCTTCCCTTCCTCAGCATCCTTTGCAAGTAACTTTTGTCTCCAAGTAGCAAGATGACTGCTTCACCTTCAGCCTCACGTCTGACTGACAGATGGAAAGAAGATAGAAACAATAAGGAAAACAGGATGTTACTGGCATTACAGAAGCAAAGCAAACCCAGAAATCCCCACAGGACTTCTGCTTCTATCTCTTGGTCATGTGGTTACCACAGCTTCATGAACCATTGTGCAATTTAGCACATCACCGGACACATGACTTTTCTTTTTATTTAACTAGAGATTTTATTTATTTATTTGAGAGAGAGCCAGAGAGAACACCAGCGGGGAGGGGGGAGGGGCTGGGGGAGAGTGAGAAGCAGACTCCCCGCTGAGCACAGAGTCGACTTGGGGACCCAATCCCAGGACCCTGGGATCATGACTTGCAACGAAGTCAGACACTCAACTTACTNAAGTGATAGCTATTCTATTACTTATCATGAATAGCTAATACATTTTGGCAAAGGTTTTCAGAAATCACCTCTGGGAATGATCTTATGATTCTTTTTCCTTCCACCTATTAATAAGTCGAATGGTATTAATAGATTTTCTACTAACAAACCAATTTTTCATTTCTGTTTTAAATCCTACTTGGTCAGGATGTATCCCATTTGACAATGTGGTGCTGGAGTCAATTTGCTAATATTTTACTTAGTATTTTTGTATGGATACTCATGAGAGATATCAGTTTATATTTTTATCCTTTTGTACAGCATTTGTCAGGCTTAGGTGTCGATTCTGTACTTCTTTTACAAAGCAATTATGGACATTTCCCTTCATTTCCAATGTTTGGGAACAATTTAAAGCACACAGGGACTATCTGGACGTTGAAGGCTTAGAAGAATTTCCATGCCAGACCATCTGGCCCTTGTGCTACTGTTTAGCGCGGTTCCTGAAAGGCTTTCTCTATCGTTTCCATGTAAATTGGTCTATTTCAACTTTATCTCTCTGGTGCAGGTAGTTTTGGTGATCTGTATTTCTCTAGGAAATTATCCATTTCTTCTAGGTCTTCACATTTATTTGCAAAGAGGTCTTAAATTTTAAAAATTCCTCTAATTCAGGGGGCATTACCTCTTATTGTTTTGAAAATTGTGTTTGTGCCCCTTTCACTTTTTTTCTTGAAAAAGTAGTTTCACATTTTTCAACAAACAAGAATTTTAATGTGTCAACTAAGTCTAGTGTTTTGTATTCTCTACTACAACAACTCTTGCTTTTATCCTTATTATTTCCATATTTGTTCTTTCCTTTGGTTTACTTCATTGTACTTTTCTAGGTTTCTCTTGAGGGGGGAACTGAATGGATTTATTTCCACTATTTTTATTGAAGAATTCTCAGGGCAGTACATTTTCTTTCTCTCATCTCATTATATATATATATATATATATATATATATATATATATAATGAGATGAGAGAAAGAAAATGTACTGCCCTGAGAATTCTTCAATAAAAATAGTGGAAATAAATCCATTCAGTTCCCCCCTCAAGAGAAANTTCTCTACTACAACAACTCCTGCTTTTATCCTTATTATTTCCATATTTGTGCTTTCCTTTGGTTTATTTCATAGTACTTTTCTAGTTTTCTCTTGAGTGGGGAATTGAATTGATTTATTTCCATTATTTTTATTGAAGAATTCTCAGGGGCAGTGCATTTTCCTTTCCTCATTTCTTTTTTTTTTAAAAAGATATTTATTTATTCATTCATTCTTTTTTAAATTTTATTTATTTATTCGACAGAGATAGGGACAGCCAGTGAGGGAGGGAACACAAGCAGGGGGAGTGGGAGAGGAAGAAGCAGGCTCATAACGGAGGAGCCTGATGTGGGGCTTGATCCCATAACGCCGGGATCACGCCCTGAGCTGAAGGCAGACGCTTAACCGCTGTGCCACCCAGGCGCCCCTATTCATTTATTTTTTGAGAGACAGAGAGCACAAGTGGTGAGGTCAGTGGAAGAGGGAGAAGCTGACTCCCCACTGAGTGAGGAGCACAACCCGGGGCTTGATCTCACAACCCTGAGATCATGACCTGAGGTAAAATTAGGAGGCAATTGCTTAACCAGCTGTGCCACCCAGGAGCCCCAGTGGGCACATTTTCCTTAGCATTATATCTCTGATATAGATTTGTGGGAAAGGACATGAGAGAGGGAAATTTTAATTCTATTTGTAATTTCCCCTTGAGTTAAGACTTGCTTTTGTAGGAAAGATGCTTGGAGCAAGCTTATGGAAATGAGTGACCTAAAACTTTAAGTCAATTGGTTCTTGTGGAGTAAGGTGGATTGGACTGGAAATAGCTTATATAGCAAAATTAAACCTAGACTACATTTAATATAAAGAGAAAATGTGAAAAATTTAATTTTAATTTCAATTTTTCTTGTCTTTCCTAGCTCCTATCCATTACTTCCAGGAAAAACTATAACTAAATGTTTAATCTTGTTTCAAGCAGTCCAATCTGACCTGTTAAAGAGACCCTTTTCACAGTGTTTAGTCTCTCTATGTAGGTGACTTCTATGTAGGTGACTCCAACAGCTATCCCCCCAGCCACCATGTCCCTCTCCTTCAGATGCCTATGTGACATTGGAATTTGTTGAGAAAGATGGGGTCCCAGTCCTCACCGGTCTCCTCTAGTTGTTAGATGATATCCCCCATCCCTCAGGTCTTTGAAATCCTGTTGGTACCCAACAGGGAGTCCCCAAGCTGGCGCAACCCAGAGTTAATTTCTCAGTTCAGGCAGTGCCCTCTGGGGCTCCCTTGGCTGGCTTCACCACACCTCAGCTCCTGCTGGTCTCAAATTCTCTGCGGCTGGTCTGGCAGTGGCTCTCATTCCGTCCTGGAATATCAGCTGGAGTGTGTTGGGCTGCACATCAGAGAAACTTCCCCTGAGTGGCTTAACAAATAAAGGGTTCAAATTTGACACAACAGGTGGTGATGTACCTCTCCAAAGAACTTGAAAACTTGATTTTTATCTCCTTCCCTTCCTCAGCATCCTTTGCAAGTAACTTTTGTCTCCAAGTAGCAAGATGACTGCTTCACCTTCAGCCTCACATCTGACTGACAGATGGAAAGAAGATAGAAACAATAAGGAAAACAGGATGTTACTGGCATTACAGAAGCAAAGCAAACCCAGAAATCCCCACAGGACTTCTGCTTCTATCTCTTGGTCATGTGGTTACCACAGCTTCATGAACCATTGTGCAATTTAGCACATCACCGGACACATGACTTTTNTAGTAGTCTATCATTTGAGTGTGTGTCATTCTCAGCAAGTGTTCGCCAGCCACTTCTTTCTTGAGTGAATAGCTATTCTATTACTTATCATGAATAGCTAATAAATTTTGGCAAAGGTTTTCAGAAATCACCTCTGGGAATGACCTTATGATTATTTTTTCTTCCATCTATTAATAAGGTGAATGGTATTAATAGATTTTCTACTAACAGACCAATCTTCATTTCCGTTTTAAATCCTACTTGGTCAGGATGTATCCCATTTGCCAATGTGGTGCTGGAGTCAATTTGCTAATATTTTATCTGGTATTTTTGTATGGATACTCATGAGAGATATTGGTTTATTGTTTTATCCTATTGTACAGTGTTATCAGGCTTAGGTATCGATGCTGTGCTTCTTTTTAAAAAGCAATTAGGGAAATTTCCCTTCATTTCCAATGCTTGGGAACAATTTAAAAAGCACAGGGACTATCTGGACGGTGAAGGTTTAGAAGAATTTCCATGCCAAACCATCTGGCCCTTGTGCTACTCTTTAGTGTGGTTCCTGAATGTCTTTGCCTATCTTTTCCATGTAAATTGGACTATTTGAACTTTATCTGTCTGGTGGAGACAGTTTTGGTGATCTGTATTTCTCTAGGAAATTATCCATTTCTTCTAGGTCTTCACATTTATTTGTAAAGAGATCTTAAATTTTAAAAATTGCCTCTAATTCAGGGGGCATTACCTCTTATTGTTTTGAAAATTTTATTTGTACTCCTTTCCTTTTTTTTCTTGAAAAAGTAGTTTAACTTTTTTCAACAAACAAGAATTTTAATGTGTCAACTAAGTCTAGTGTTTTGTATTCTCTACTACAACAACTCCTGCTTTTATCCTTATTATTTCCATATTTGTGCTTTCCTTTGGTTTATTTCATAGTACTTTTCTAGTTTTCTCTTGAGTGGGGAATTGAATTGATTTATTTCCATTATTTTTATTGAAGAATTCTCAGGGGCAGTGCATTTTCCTTTCCTCATTTCTTTTTTTTTTAAAAAGATATTTATTTATTCATTCATTCTTTTTTAAATTTTATTTATTTATTCGACAGAGATAGGGACAGCCAGTGAGGGAGGGAACACAAGCAGGGGGAGTGGGAGAGGAAGAAGCAGGCTCATAACGGAGGAGCCTGATGTGGGGCTTGATCCCATAACGCCGGGATCACGCCCTGAGCTGAAGGCAGACGCTTAACCGCTGTGCCACCCAGGCGCCCCTATTCATTTATTTTTTGAGAGACAGAGAGCACAAGTGGTGAGGTCAGTGGAAGAGGGAGAAGCTGACTCCCCACTGAGTGAGGAGCACAACCCGGGGCTTGATCTCACAACCCTGAGATCATGACCTGAGGTAAAATTAGGAGGCAATTGCTTAACCAGCTGTGCCACCCAGGAGCCCCAGTGGGCACATTTTCCTTAGCATTATATCTCTGATATAGATTTGTGGGAAAGGACATGAGAGAGGGAAATTTTAATTCTATTTGTAATTTCCCCTTGAGTTAAGACTTGCTTTTGTAGGAAAGATGCTTGGAGCAAGCTTATGGAAATGAGTGACCTAAAACTTTAAGTCAATTGGTTCTTGTGGAGTAAGGTGGATTGAACTGGAAATAGCTTATATAGCAAAATTAAACCTAGACTACATTTAATACAAAGAGAAAATGTGAAAATTTTAATTTTAATTTTTCTAGTCTTTCCTAGCTCCTATCCATTACTTCCAGGGAAAAACTATAACTACATGTTTAATCTTGTTTCAAGCAGTCCAATCTGATCTGTTAAAGAGACCCTTTCCACAGTGTTTAGTCTCTCTATGTAGGTGACTTCTATGTAGGTGACTCCAACAGCTATTCCCCCAGCCACCATGTCCCTCTCCTTCAGTGGGGGATAGATGCCTATGTGACATTGGAATTTGTTGAGAAAGATGGGGTCCCAGTCCTCACCGGTCTCCTCTAGTTGTTAGATGATATCCCCCATCCCTCAGGTCTTTGAAATCCTGTTGGTACCCAACAGGGAGTCCCCAAGCTGGCGCAACCCAGAGTTAATTTCTCAGTTCAGGCAGTGCCCTCTGGGGGGTCCCTTGGCTGGCTTCACCACACCTCAGCTCCTGCTGGTCTCAAATTCTCTGCGGCTGGTCTGGCAGTGGCTCTCATTCAGTCCTGGAATATCAGCTGGAGTGTGTTGGGCTGCACATCACAGAAACTTCCCCTGAGTGGCTTAACAAATAAAGGGTTCAAATTTGACACAACAGGTGGTGATGTACCTCTCCAAAGAACTTGAAAACTTGATTTTTATCTCCTTCCCTTCCTCAGCATCCTTTGCAAGTAACTTTTGTCTCCAAGTAGCAAGATGACTGCTTCACCTTCAGCCTCACATCTGACTGACAGATGGAAAGAAGATAGAAACAATAAGGAAAACAGGATGTTACTGGCATTACAGAAGCAAAGCAAACCCAGAAATCCCCACAGGACTTCTGCTTCTATCTCTTGGTCATGTGGTNGGCTTAACAAATAAAGGGTTCAAATTTGACAGAACAGGTGGTGATGTACCTCTCCAAAGAACTTGAAAACTTGATTTTTATCTCCTTCCCTTCCTCAGCATCCTTTGCAAGTAACTTTTGTCTCCAAGTAGCAAGATGACTGCTTCACCTTCAGCCTCACGTCTGACTGACAGATGGAAAGAAGATAGAAACAATAAGGAAAACAGGATGTTACTGGCATTACAGAAGCAAAGCAAACCCAGAAATCCCCACAGGACTTCTGCTTCTATCTCTTGGTCATGTGGTTACCACAGCTTCATGAACCATTGTGCAATTTAGCACATCACCGGACACATGACTTTTCTTTTTATTTAACTAGAGATTTTATTTATTTATTTGAGAGAGAGCCAGAGAGAACACCAGCGGGGAGGGGGGAGGGGCTGGGGGAGAGTGAGAAGCAGACTCCCCGCTGAGCACAGAGTCGACTTGGGGACCCAATCCCAGGACCCTGGGATCATGACTTGCAACGAAGTCAGACACTCAACTTACTGAGGCATCCAGGTGCTCCGACACATCACTTTGATAAGCACAGCTGTAGTTTCGTTGGTAAGGAAGAAGGGCAAGGGGACAACACACTCATGAGGAAGAAAGTACGTCATGTGTCGCATGGCTGAATCTGTCTACACCTCGCTGCACAGCCACCTCGTTCTCACCCTCACGGGAATTCCCCTGACAATCTTACAACCAAATTTTCATGTAATTCTCAACTCTTATTCATTCTACCCATGAACCAAGGAAAGGACAAGAAATTAAAACCTCAGAGCCTGAGTCTAGTTCCAAAAATAAGAGAGGTTTGGAGCAGACAAAACATCCTACAGATAAACTTCAGATCAACTATTAAGAACCAAATACTGGAAGGCATTGGAGGGCCACCCAAAGCCAGGTAGAAACTAAAGATATTTCTAGCTGTGAAGCAAGAACTACATATGGTGACACCCATGTTTAAAAGGCTTCCCCTCCCCCCCACCGAGGGCACCTGCTAGACCACAGCTCAAGAAATGACTGGAGCTCAATTATCCAATATACTACTTGCTTCCTGAACCCGGAGACGTGGAATTTGGGACATACATCTCATTGCTTACTCTCCTTTCTTCCTCTCTGTTTTCTTTCCCTGTAAGACGATGGAGTATTCCCAACTCGAATTATCTGGACATCTACTGTATAAAATGTTATTGCCCAGCAAATGAGACCTAGACCTTGTCATGGAAATTGGAGAAGTGATAGAATATAGACAATCTGTTAAGAAACACCCTGGATTACAAGGTTACCATCTTTTACCAAAGCCCTATTACTATTTTTTACTGTTAGAAGCTTATTCTTCAGGTTTTTCTCTTTTGTGAAGCATTCGCGTGCATCAGAGCCACCGGGAAGGCTTGCTAAAGTACAACGATTCTGACTCAGTAGGCGCGGGATGGAGCCTGAGAATCTGCGTTCCCGACATGCTCCCAGGTGCTGCTGATGCTGCTGGCCTGGGACCAAACTTTGAGAGGGCCTGCCCCGGAGCAAAGATTCTGTGCTTGAATGGGAAAAAGGCAAAGTCACTTCAATCATGTTCAAGGCATTTCCCTCGTTCCAAACATCTCCAGCTAGATTCGGGGCACCAAAGACTCCTCCTTTCCAAGATTCTGATGGAAAAGCACACACACAGAGAACGAAATCAAATAGGGCAAAAAGCCATATTTCTACCAAATGTCTGGGACTCCCTAGTCAAGAGAACTGGAGACTAGCAGGGACCAGAATCCAATGTTAGAAGTCTTCCTTCCTCTCCCTGAATGGAAGAGAGCTGCTTGCACCTAACGGGGCCATCTGACAACCAAAGAATTACGGTCTGAGATGACTCAGCTGGACCTGCCAGAAAGAGAGCTTCCTTGGTGCGCATAGAGGATGGAACGAGGAACCAAAAGTGCGGGTCATGTCTGGTCTCCGCAGGCTGAAAGGGAGAGAGTACCGTCTGTTTCCTGTCTTGAAAAATGAAAATAATTGAAAAGTGATCAAATGGATGTCAGGTTCTCCTAACTTTCTCACAGTCTGAAGCAGATCAGTCTGCCTTTCACGAGGAGGTAACGAATGAAGTGCTGGCTGCAGAGCGTCTCCTTCCTGAGTGGTAGAGGGACAGGCGCTTCCTCCCCTGAGCCAGAAGGAGGAGGGTCAGCTTGGTGCAGTGATGTCCAGGCTGCCTGTGGGACCTCGCCCGTGACTTTCCAGAAGGCCACAAACTGCTTAGTAGATGTTGCTACTGTGGAAGCCAGTTAAGGAACTGAATCTCAGGTCTGCATGAAATGGGGTGAGATAGGACAGTACATAGAGAGTAGAGGGAAGCCTGAGGTAGTGGGCCCAGAAAATTCTCAAAAAGAGCATGAAAGGTTTTGGACTTTCTGTGCGGTGGGAATGTATCTCGAGCCAAGTTTCATTAAACCTCCGAGGCGAAACGTGAGAAACTATTCAGTGAGTGCTTGAGGCCTGCAGGGAATTTGGTGCACAGGGGAGAGCAAGGAAGTTTGCTGCCACCCACTCCTGTGGCAGCATGGGACAGCATACTGAGAGGCAAGTCACTAAAATACAAGACACTAAATTAATACTTTGTCCCAGGCATGCCCAGCAGGAAATAGGTAGAACTGTTTGGTTTGTTTGGTTTTGTGTTAGAGAGACAGAGAGAGAGAAAAGGAGAAAGCTCTGGACCGTGTGTCGGGGAGGGGCAGAGGCAGAGGGAAAATTGTAAGCAGGCTCCATGCCCAGTACGGAGCCCAACCTAGGGCTCATCTCAGGACTCTGAGATCATGAAAACAGCTGTGACTCTTATTCCAGGCCTTGGATGAGATAGGAAAAGTTTCCATAAGCTTGGATAGAAGCTGAATCTCTACATACGAATTATTCACTGTGCTGAATCCCCTCTTGTCACCGTGGCACCTCGGCTTCGCCCCCAGCGTGCCTTCTCTGCGTCACAGGAAGGAGCCTAGAAGGACGTTCCTTATCATCCCTTCTCCCGTGGGTCCTGGTAAGAGTCTACCAATGAGCGGCACTCTCTCGAGATCTGGAGCGCGGATGAGAAGGAAGCCTTTGCAGATGCCCAGCGGTTGTGCTTCACTGCTGATGGCCTTGAGAGCCGCCTGGTTCGGCGCCCCAGTTCGCTTCCCAGACCCCTGCGTTCCCAGCCCTCCCAGGCTTGGGCAAGCCTCTCATTTCCTAGATTGACTTCAGTTTTCGTAATCCAATACTCTGTATAAGTGGTAGGAGCTGAAATATTTCTGGAAACGATCGAAGCCAAATGAAGTCCGGATGCGGGGGTGGAAAAAAGCCCGAGCCGCAGTTCTGGGGCACACAGGCTGAGATGGCGTCTCGTGCAGGTGCGTCCGTCACAGGACGTTCATGCCAAATACCTATTACAATTCTCATCTCACAGGGTTAAAAGAGTTTGAGATATCCATACCACTAATCTGATTTTTTGCCCCAAATTTGCAGCATCTCTTCATAGATTTGGGAATATGTAGACACACTCAAAATACTATTTGGACAGTGTCTTCTATCACACCTCTCCTATAGCCCAAAAGTAAAATACTTGCAGCTTTTCCAATTTCGAATCAATTAATCTTTGATATTAGTCAACCTGTCTTGTCTTCTCTGGGCAATTGTTTGGTGTCTTAATAGGTCTTCCATATTTTGATAATTAAGGTTCTTAGGCTTTTCTGAAAATTATCCAGCAAAATTATTCATAACCACAGTAGTCATTTTTTTGACTCTCTCTCCAGCTGAAAGTGTTGTTCTTTTTTGTGCAATAATCCGAGCCGCAAGTTACAAGCTCAGATCCTGCTAAAACTTGTTTAGAACTGTTTGTTGGACATTTAATTCTGGCTCCAGTTCCTAGTTCTATCAATTTTGTTGTTGATTGTTGAGAGAAAACATTTTATCAAAATTCCTATGTGTATGCTGAGAATGTCTCTAAGTACTTTTGTTTCTTGCTGTGCGGGACTGCAGCAAATTGCAAATGCTACTGGTCACGAATTTTGTAACATATTTTCTTCTAGTCCTTTCTCTCTCCCTGTTCCTGTCATGGCGCTTATCCAGTCATCTCCATTTGTTCTGCATCGGTGTGCTGCATTCATTTTGTAAAATATTTTGTCTCTTTAGAGCGAGGGCATGAACAGGGGGAGGGGCAGAGGAAGACGGAGAGAGAGAATCCCAAGCAGATTCCATGCTCAGCTCTATCCCCGTACCCTGAGACCACGACTTGAGCCATCCAGGTGCCCTGCATTCATTTTCAAGTTCAAAATTTGTCCATATTTGTTTTTAAGCTAAAAGTTAGTTTAATTATACTATGAATAAAATAATACTCAGTCTGTAAGTTGAATTGCCAAGTACGATGTAGATTGGTGGGACTGTGACTCCTCCTGTCTATAGCGAGTATTCACGGGAAAGAATTGCATCAGTGAAAAGAGAATTATTCAAAAAGAATCAATCTATTGACATGACCAGCCAATGATGGGTTTATGTGGAACCCAAGAAACAGTGCATATGGCCAACATCGGCATTGCATCAGCACGAACGTGTGATGGGAGGGAAACTCACGTCTACCTAAACAACAAAGCTGTGTTTCATGGTAAAATATTTCACATGGCTTCCATTTTAAAATTTAAATTAAGACTAATTATAATTAAATAAAGATTTAGACTTCACTTTCTTAGGGGTCCCAACTACATTCTAAGTGCCCGACAGCCACATGTGGCTAGTGGCTACCATAGTGAATACTGTAATTTCTAGGAAATAGTCAAATAATTGGAAATTTCCAAACACATACTTCTAGATAATCCATGAATGAGAGAAGACATCACAACGAATATAGAAAATATTCTAAACTGAATGATAGTGTAAACAATATACGGAATTTTGTGAGAAATAGACAGACATGTGTAAACGAAAATTTCTTTTTTTTTTTTAAAGATGTATTTATTTATTTTAGAGAGGAGGGGGAAGGGCAGAGGGAGAGGGAGAGAAAGAATCTCAAGTGGACTCCCCACCGATGCCAAGACCCCGAGACCATGACCCGGGTTGTAATCAAGAGTCAGCCACTTAACTGAATGAGCCACGCAGGCACCCCTAGAGGGACATTTCATAGCTTTCTATCCTTATGCTAGAAAAGAAGAAGTTTTAATAATTGATAGGCTATTGTAGGTAATATGTTGTAGAGACTCAGGACCTTACTATCTTCTGAAGAATAGTGAGCTTGTTTTAGCAGGCACGTCAACTGCTCGCAGATCACTGTGGCTTTGGGAAGGCTTGGTTTTAGACATCACCAGCAAGGGATCACGTCAACCTTGTTCTTCACTTAGGGCAAATCCGTTTGTCCCGATACAGTTTTTACACTTAAAGTATGACCCTGTCAGTATTTCAGTGGAATGGTTGATGAACTGGAGCCTCGGGTTGTGTCTCTGCTGCCATGGGCGACTGCTGACAGTCTGTGACATCTCTTTCAGGCTTCCAGGAAACATGTCTCTTGGACCTTTTGGGGATGACAGTTCCCTACAGCGTCTGCCTGCATCTGGTCACTTCCCAGGGCCTTCGAACAATTGTTGTAAAATTATTATTATTTTATATTTTCTACATAGTTTATCAAGTGTTATTACAGGAGCACTGGGAGCTGGAAACCTCCCCTGAGACTTTAAACAGCTGCTCTGACCCACCGGGGAGGAAACAAGCNCGTCAACCTTGTTCTTCACTTAGGGCAAATCCGTTTGTCCCGATACAGTTTTTACACTTAAAGTATGACCCTTTCAGTATTTCAGTGGAATGGTTGATGAACTGGAGCCTCGGGTTGTGTCTCTGCTGCCATGGGCGACTGCTG
>NC_048218.1:206231585-206237854 GCF_002007445.2 Ailuropoda melanoleuca
ACTCACCTGGGGTTTCATTAATTAGGACTGCAGAGAAGGGCTGGTTCAGCACACAGGAAATTGCTTAGGGCCCCATTGAGACATGGTGGAGGGGCAGGGGGCCAGTCTGAACAGGGCCAACAAGGGCGGGGAAGGGGGGCGCCCCAGTGGCTGGGAGGCTGGCGGCAGCCCCTCTGGGCGATCTGGACAGGCAGAGCCAAGGGTTGAATAGTGAGGCATTGGGTGGAGAAAACTGTGCAGGAACGTCCCCCTTGTCAATCAGGGATTGCCTTTTCTGGTCTTCCAGTGGTATTTGCCAGTTTTGCTCCCATTTTCCCTGTTTGTCCCCTTTTGCCCTGTGTCATTTCATGAAGATCAAAAGGGACGTGGAAAGGGCAATTGCAATCTCTTAAGCAAGAATGGAAACAGAAACAAACACAGAGCAAAGACACAGTTATTTCCCTGACTTCCAGTAAGCAGTCGTCTTCCAGGAGCTTGCCTGACAGGACCACCCCAAATGCTTATCACGGGTTGGTTGAGGGTGCCCCTGTGCCAGAGTCGCCTCACCTGCTCAGTATGCTTGTCCACAGNATCTCCCAGGAGCTTGCCTGACAGGACCACCCCAAATGCTTTTCACGGGTTGGTTGAGGGTGCCCCTGTGCCAGAGTCGCCTCACCTGCTCAGTATGCTTGTCCACAGCTCAGGTTCCCTTCACTCGAGCCCACACCTTGGGCTCAGGCTGGAAGGCAGAGGAAGGGCAGAAATACTTGTGCTCACTAAGTGGTGTCTTACTCACTCACAAGAGAGTCAAAACTGCTCATTGCCTGTTCTGCATGAAGCCCTGGTGCAGGTTTGAGACTGAGGAGAAAACGCTCCCGCTTCACCCTCGCCACCCAGCGTGGTGTTCAGAGCGGTCTCCTGGGCCAACTCTCCTTGTCCCTGCTCACCCCCTCTAACCTGTTCCAAGCGACAACCCACATAGCAGTTGGGGCTGTGGCCCCAACATTCCAGCTCTGTCCTGTGAGGTGACCATGATATTATGTGACAAGGAAGGCCAAAGGTGGAGGAGGTGAGGTAGGACGTGATGGTGAGAAGACACAAGAAGTGTTGCTGCACGTACAGTTGAGCATACAACAAACAGTCTTGTTCTTACCATTCAAGACGTTTCTGGGAAATGGGCTGACATCGAGTGTATACCACAGACTTCCTGGAGATGCACAAGAACAAAACCCCCATCATCGTGTTTAAGTAGAACACAGAGGACCAGCTTGGCAATTCCCTGGGAGAAACTAAGCAAAACCAGGTTAGTCGTACAAAGGTTGATTTTGCTTATTTTCCAAGAGGATTTGACGTGGGTCATTTCTTGCTTCTGCCTCTGGAAATCACAAGCAAAACTTAAACTCTTCCCCAGAACTGGTACCAGGGAACCAGCTTGCAATTCCCTACCATTTAAGAAAATTCTCACCTTAGCAGCCATCACTGTGAAGAGTACCCAGGCGCTGCTGTCTCACTGTACCAGCTGCTTTAGGACCACACCCACACTCCGTGTTTCGTTTGAGTGCGCCTGGTTTGCAATCTTTTTGGTGCTTGCACCAGAAACTTGTACGAAGTCTCACTTCTGCGATTCATTGGGTTTCCTTCTGTAATTTCTGAACTTCTGGCACTAATAAAGGGGTACACACTTTGGTGAGTGATGGAGAACATGTGTAAAGACAAGACGCTACATGGTAAAGGGGAGAGCGGGACATGGTAGGAGACACTGAGCAGACCCAGCCATGAGCCAGGGCTTTTCCCCCACTGCGCATGCCCTCCTGCTGGCCGTGCTCCCGACACTGAGGCTGGGACTGGGGCAGAGCTCAGGGCTCGGAAGGGCAAGGTCTGTTTGTGGTGCTGAGAAAGGGTCTGAGAGTACTAGGGAGGGACTGTGCACACCCAGCCTCCTTGACTATTTTGTGCCAAGACGTGGATAAAGCTGACTTAATTTACCCTTAGATGTCTCCCACTCAACACTCCCCTGATGAACCTAGAAGTCAGAACCCCAGGACTAGCGGACCAGTGGGCTTTGACGAGTGTTGCCCTGACAGGGCTCGCTCTTCCAAACCTCCCAGTTTTGTCATTGTCCTCCCCCTGATTTGGTTGCTACCCATGGTCTCCCATTAGGGATCAGTAGGCACAGGCACGTGCCACTCTGTGGCTCTCTGCGAATCCGCCTAGCCCTGATGGGGGTTGGTGGACTGGGGCTCTCATGCCCACTAGCTAAGGCCAGAAGTAGTGGGCACCTCTAACGCTGTCATGGGAAAAGGCCCACGATCACCTGCCACAACCCTTATTTTAACCCTAAAACATGTGAAGGGAGGCTCAGAGCCCCTGTGAGTCCGGCCCATAGCCATAAAACACACGCAGCCTAGTGCCTACAACCTGCACCTCCTGTCCCTCTATTGCATGTTCTTTCCGCTCTGCTCGTGTATCAATGCGAGGGACAAATGCCAAGGTGACAATGGGAAAGTCTGATGTAGGAAAACCAGTGCCTCTGTGCTGTGGAAGAGTCCTCTTCTCACTACATGATCACAACCAGCACCATGGCGCCCCTCAGAGAAGGTGGGCCCTGATGTAGCGATGGGAAGGGGCAGAGCTGATTGTGGGGGAAAGCTAGAGAAAAAGTCCCGTCGTGTTCATGCAATGGAACACAGATTTGGGAGTTCATACACCATCCTTTGTTAACATCTGTACAATTCCCATCATCATGTGAGAATGTCTCATGGCCAGTGGGTCACACGTAGAGGAAAAGGGGACCCTGCAACCACCTCCCACCACCCTACCGGAATGGTCTGCCTGCCTCCTGAAACTTCCTGTATCTCCTGGGAAGGAAATCATTGCTTAGTCTCCAGATTAAATTAACTTCTGAAGCAAATTCCTCCATAGAGGTGCTCAACTCAGAAAGAATAACACCTAAAAATAAATGTTAGGAATGGGCGGGGCGGGGGGGGCCCTGGCCACCATGGTGTGTGTGTTGGGGGGTATGTATTTTGGTTGTGGCAGTATCTGAGAAGCAGCTTGGGCAAAGTCTAGAGTGGCCTTTCCAGAAGAGCCCGTGCGTCTGTCTGCTGTTTGTGAGCATCAGGACCTGTCAGTTCTGGAATCTGTCAGGACTGCAAGCCACAATTGAGGGCCATGGTGGGATACTTCAGATGCTCAGGTATAGGGGGCCAAGGCACTGGGACCGCACTGCCAAAGGGACATTGAGCAAGAAAGAGAGAAATACAGTGAGGTGGGACAGAGAGGCACAGACAAGAGTGGATGATACAGGGTTTGGGGAGTAAGAGAGTTGAGAGAAGGGAGAGGACAGAGGGAGGTTATGTAGACAGAAGGAATTTCCCTCTTGTCCTGGTTTCACATCCTTAATTTAATCTGTGTGTACAAGGTCAAGATCATGCAATCAGATTCACCATGTGTCTGTTGCTCAAGAAAACTTCATCATTGTAGACTCCATCTCTGTGGCTCAATAACCACAGATCAGTGGAGCATGTGTTTTGGCCCTACGTGGTCACTGACGAATTCTGGGCAACTGAAAATGTCGGTGGGGGTGGGGTGGGCATTCACGTTTGGGGGCAAGGAGGGAGAGGTCAAGTTGGAAAGACACCGAATAGATCAGTGTCTACCATCTCAGTGGGTAATATTCAGAACCAGGATCTGGTCGCCAGTGAGACCTGCAGAGCTCATCTCTTCTAAGATGCTGCCTATCTGAGAGCCCTGGGTCACGGACTACGCCAAACGCACCCTCTGGCTGGCAACTGAGGATTTGAAACTTCGGCTCTGCTTGAATGACTTTGACCTTCTCAGTCTCTCCCTGTGTGTTGTTTTGTTTGCCTATGCGTGATCCCAGGGAAAACCTTTCCTCCTTGGAGAGGAACGATAGCTCTAGGGTGGTGGGATGCAGACATGTGTTTGGACAGAGGAGTTTCAGTCCCTTCTGGTCACACCAGATGAGATGGGTCTCTGCTCCCTTGGGGGACACAGCTTGCCTCAGGAGCACCTTTGGGGTTTGTGGTTTTCTTTCACTAAACCACAAAAGTTATTTTTCAGTCTTGGCAAAAACACCCGGAAACCAGGTTCTTATCAAGATACAGTTGAACTCAGCAAAAACAAGAAGTAAACATGAAAGGCTTTCATGTCGAAATGGTTGGTGAGGAAATGAAGGAAGGCAGGGTCAGAGCACAGGGGAAGGTGTCAGGAGGTGGACGGGGGCCAAGACTCCGAGTGCTCACCTCCGTGGTCAGGGCCAGGGCTCCTCTACAGCTCTCGATGACCACAATTGTTCTGTTTCCACGCACTAAGGGGGAAGGGGTAGGCAGGCAGAGGAAGTGAAGCAGGAGCCCAGTAAGATTCCTGAAAAGCAGGTAAGGTCAAGCACGATGAGGGACAGGGCTTTGGAATCCATCCTTCAGTCTCTCTTCAATGTCAGACTTGCCTAAGAATGGACGTCATGATGGGGGAAGGGTGGTGGTGGTAAACAATCTTGTTTTCTTTTAAAAGATAGAACCAGAATTCCTCTGGAGGTGAAGAATCTGTTCAGAGGAACAACATGGCTGTTAGCTTCGGAAAGAAGAGGGGAGCCCGAAAGCTGATGCAGCTGGAACAGCTGGAACCCGGGTAATGGGGCAGTTAGAGAGAGAGGAGCTACTCTGTTTCAGAAATGGGCAAGATCACTATGAAGCAATGTCAAATCCTGACGTCGCAATTAACAAATAGAATCCAGCAATACCTTACCTGCTAGGCAAAGAAGGATCAATATCAGGAAATACTTTTACATAAGTTAATGTATTATGTATTATTATATATTTATAATGTATTATAATCTGGTAATCCCTTTTGCTATTGAAAGGTAAGTTGTTAAAATTCAACATCTCATAATCGGTTATTTTTTCAAGATGGTAAAATTTTCCATCTGAACCTCCAAGCATCTTGTTCAATGAGAATCACCGAAGTATTGCCACAGAAGTTAGGAAGAGCATAAGGAGGGCTCCTGTCCTTGTGATTATTTGACATTCTTCTAGAGACTAGCCACGACACAAGTGAACAAAATTGGAAGTTGAAAAGAAAGAAGCCAAGAAGAAGAGGAAACGTGATCATCTGGGGCCCCATAAAGAACTTCCACAAACCAATTTCAAAACGATTAACAAGAGAATTTAAACATGGGCAACAAATATATAAGACAGGTGTATCAATAAGGAAAAAGACAGTTCCTATACATATGAAAAATATTCACTCACACTCATGTTGTGGAATGCGTATGAAAGTCACTAAGATACGATTTTTCTCTGATCAGACTGGCCGATAAAATCATGAGCAGGGATATGCGGAAACTAATACAATGCTGGTATAATGTAATTTGGTTAACACATTATAGGGGGCAATCCAGTAATACCTATCAAAATTACAAATACGTGTACCAATTGCGTAGCAATGCTACTTCTAGGAATCTACTCAGGTGACCCAACTTTCTCTTGCTGTACCACAAACCACTCCACAAGTCACTGGCATAAGGCAACAATTCTATTACGTTCGTGATTTCATGTGCTAGGAATTCAGGCAGAGACGGAGGGTATGAGTTGTCTTTCCTCCATGCAGACTGGGGCTCCAGTTGGGGGGGCTGGAATGGCTATAGGTAGTTGGGACGCAGCTAGATGAGAGCCCCATGGCTGTGGCTTCCTGGTTGTGAACTGTGTTCCTAGATTGTTGTCCATGTTGCACCTGCTGGGGCTGGAGCATCCAAGACGGCTTCTCCACTCCTTCACCAAGGTGACAGCACTCTTCTCCTGGTTGTTTCGATTACCAGTTCCTCACAGTGAAGTAAAGTCAGGAATTTTAAGGGAGTATTGATCGGCTTTAATCCCTGAGAGAGTAGGAAGGTTGAGGAGCAATCACAGTGGCTGTTCAGAGGGGTTGAGATGGTGTGGGGGTGAACCGGTGGAGGAGAGAGTGGAATGAGTCATGCCTGAGGCTTGTCCGTGTCCCATTTCAAGGAACTGGGAACTGTCTTCACATCATGGTACTTGACGCTCCGGAAGNTGGAAGGGGATGACTGTGATCTATCCTCTGAGATGGTAGACAAAGCAATGGAATAAGACTCAAAATGGACGTCTCTTTGCGCTCCCTGACTTGCCCTTGATGACGTGACACTGCTGGTAATTGCATCATTTAGTGGAATGCTTCTGTTGATGTGTTCTGTGTGGAGTTATTCTGGAAAATGTATTGTAAACCCTAAGGAGTGATTGTGGAAGCAGCTGAAA
>NC_048218.1:206237954-206249970 GCF_002007445.2 Ailuropoda melanoleuca
ATCAAAACACCAGTCTTTATTTTACTTTTTATTCAATTGTTTGTCAAATTGCTAATTCTGTTATTTTGTGTCTTGTATGGAATGTGCGTCTTATTTTGCTGCTTTCTTTTTAGTGTATGCTGTTTGTTCTGTAGCTTCCTGTTAATGATAGCTAAAATACTGATGATCATTTTGAGAAAGATCACTGGGCTGCAAGGCAAGACCCCTACATTATAGTTACAGGTCAGCAATTATTTATTCATGGCCAGATATGGGGTGAATCCAAGTGCCGTCCCCGGAAAACGCAGTGCCTGGCATCAGTAAATGTTAGCTATTCTGTGAAGGGTTTATATCTTAACATCACTCTCTTAATGAACCAAGTTATTTTAAAAGTTACTGACTGTTTTGAAATATGGCATGAAAACCTTTTGAAAGCTTGTAAACATAAAATTCCTCTCATTTGCAAACCTCTAAAGTTTTCCAGTTTTATGTTCCTGGAAACGCCTTTTCTTCTTTATGATACTGCTATTTCTACTGAATATAATAAAAACAACAGTAAAATTTCTACTCAGTATACTAACACAGCAATAATAAATAAGCTGTGAAGCTCCCGAGAGCCCATGCCTTTAATTCTGTTGTGTCGTTTTATCCTCAGAAGTTGGTAAGTGAACGCATGGTTCATTTACTCTAGAATGGGATGAATCCATGTGAAGCAACCACACACAGACACACTCACACATCAGTCGTCTGTTTCATGTGCATCAGATTTGCTTAATATTGAAACGGGCTTGGCCACACTTTATCTTTGGCCCCAGTCCTGTTTAGTATTAAAACACACACAGAGGCTCACCCTTCACACAGGTGGGAATAGTGCAGCATTGTTCTGTTCACTGCAGATAGATGTGGAATTTATTAAGATAAACAGAATCTTCGTGATTGATGAGCTCACTAGAAAATCAAGAAGACTCCAAGGGTGAAGCAAACAATACATATAAAAAGAATGTGGAGCTAAAACGAGTTGAGAGCCATCAGGAATATGCAACCATAGAAGGCAGGGTTGACTGACAGACAAATGCCACTATCAATCCTGAGATCAAGAAAGTCAGCCTTGGGTTGTCAGTAAAGTGGAAGAGATGATTGTGAGGCTTCGGATTATGTCAGTGCACCCTCAGAGAGCTAATGTTACAAATTAATTTTTTAATTGAATACTTAAATTTCATATTTAATGTATATATATTTTCATATTTCTCTCGTATTTTATATTTCTGGAAAACTTCCTTCTTTCCTGTTCATCCAAGTTGTTTTTTTCTTTTTTCTATGTAACATTGTTCTGCATTTCCATTATACAAGCTCTAGTGGGACAAATTCTCTCTGGTTTGCACTGTCTTCAAATGTATTATTTAGGGGCGCCTGGGTGGCACAGCGGTTAAGCGTCTGCCTTCGGCTCAGGGCGTGATCCCGGTGTTATGGGATCGAGCCCTACATCAGGCTCCTCATCTATGAGCCTGCTTCTTCCCTCTCCCACTCCCCCTGCTTGTGTTCCCTCTCTTGCTGGCTGTCTCTATCTCTGTCTAATAAATAAATAAAATCTTTAAAACAAATGTATTTTTTTTAAAATCTTCATTCTTGAGGGATACTTTTACTGAATAATGAATTCTCGGCTGATCTTTCCTTTTTCTTCAGCACTGTAAATGTATTCCAATGTTTTTTGGCTTACATTGTTTCTGATAAGAAAGCAGCTGTCTTTCTTATATTGGTCCTGTATGTATATGGTCTTTTCCCCTTCTGTGGTTGATTTAAAAGTTTTCATTTTCTTTGGTTTTCAGTAGTTTGACTTTAAAGTGCCTGGTTTGTTTCTCTTTGTATTCCCTACTTAGGGTTGATTAAGATTTTTGGATTTAAGCGTTAAAGTTTTTCATCAAATTTTTTAAATTTTGGTCATTATGTTCTGAATTTGTTTTTATTCTACCTAGTTCAGTCTTAGCTTCCCCTTCCTGGATACTAATTGTGTTAGACTGCTTGATACTATTCCACTGCTCGGTAATGCCATATTCATTTGTTTTTTCAATATTTTTTTCTTTTTTGTGCTTCAGTCTCAATAATGTCTCTTAACCTGTCTTCAAGTTTATAGATCCCTTCTTCAATGCTTGTAGGTCCATCGACTTGATTGTTGTTTTTTAAAATTTGAGATATTTTATTTTCCAGTTCTTTTTACAGTTTATATTTCTCTCCTGAAATTCTTAAGCCTTATATTTCTTTTTGTATAAATCTTTAGCACCCTTGTAATTGTTATTTTTAAGTACTTAGCTGAGGGGCCCTATGTGGTTCAGTCAGTTAAGCATCTGCCTTTTGATCAGGTCAAGATCCCAGGGCGCTGGATTCAAGCCCCACATTGGGCTCCTTGCTCAGCTGGGAGCCATTTTTCCCTCTCCCTCTGCCCCTTCCCCCCACTCCTGCTCTCTCCCTCTCTCAAATAAATAAAATCTTCTGTAAAAAAAAAAATCCTTACCCTAATTCCAATGAATGAGTCACCTGTGGTTCTGTTTCTACTAGCTGTTTAATCTTCTGCTTATGAGTCCTATTTTCCTGTTTCTTCATATGTCATGTAAATTTGTATTATATTCCAGACAAGCATGTTTACCCTAGTTTTGTGTATTTCCTGAAGAGTACAAGTTCATGGGTCTGTCTGCTAGTTAGAATGATCACATCATTGGTTCCTAAATTTGAGTTGAGAATGAGAATGAGCTTCAACTTTAAATCGATTGTGTTTGGGATGCCTGCATGGCTCAGTCGGTTAAGCATCTGTCCTCAGCTCAGGTCACGATCCCAGAGTCCTGGGATGGAGTCCTACGATGGACTCCTCACTCAGCAGGGAGGCTGACTCTCCCTCTGCCTGCCACATCCCCTGCTTGTGTGCTCTCTCTCTCTATGACAAATAAATAAATAAAATCTTACAAAAAAACCCAGATCTAGTTTACCTCTGATTCATGTGACCCACAATAACCCCCTACACAACAACTACCCGCTTTTTTATCTAGTCAGCATTGGAACTGGGATAGTGTAAGCCTCTTACTGAAAATGGCTTTACTTCACTAATAGGGCCTAATAGGATTGAATCACTTCTACCTGTTTTCTTGACCCTTATACACTGCTGTTTTCTTAGGAAAAATATGTGATGGGAAGGAGAGGAGCTATCAAGATAACCAATTTGGTTTTCCCCCTGGGATCGTACAGATCCCAATATATTTTGATAGCCCATTGTCAAATGATCATCTAATTTCTCCTCTACTCTGCAAAATCTACTTTCTCTGGCAAGCCAACACCTCCATTTGTTTCTATCCAAACCAAGTCCCTACCCCAGGTGTAGAAGGCCTCTCAGCTCTCTGCTAACCTATGAAGGGCTCCTTTCTACAGAGAATTCAGTTCCTCAGTGCTTCTTGGCATCCACATCCTTTGCCGGACACAGAGGAGTATGTTTTTACTCTGTCTAATTCCTTTTGTCAGTATGGAGACTAAAGACTTTTGCATCTTTCTCCAATCTAACCAGAAGCAAAAATATCCTCCATTTCAACTGACTTTTTTCTCTTTCAAACTTCCTTCAGCTTGTCTTTAATAACACACTTTTCAGCGATTGCCCCACTTCTCAAACATTTGCACTGCTTTCTCCATGATGGTTCCCGAATTATAAGGGTCTTTGGAGTTCTGTCCTCAGTCCTTTTTTCTTTATACCTTGCACATTTTCTCTGAGTGATCCCCCCCCCATTCTTTTGTGTCTTATGGCATACTGATACTTCTTCAAATATACTTCCACCTAAGTCCTTTCTCCTGGTCCTTTACTAACTGAAACTCATCCAGGTTTCTTGCACAAGTCTCAGTTTATTACAATATTTGTGTTTCTCTCAGAACCTCTATTTTATACCTTTGACTTCAGTGACCCAACGTACATAATATTTGAAGGTGCAACACACAACATTTTAGCTGCTGATTTGGCTTACAAACTTCTATCCCCTTTTATGTTATGCTCTCAAACTAGGAAGCATGACCTGGTTCTCATCCTGTGAAACTGAGTCCTAGGCACTACCTCCTTGCTTGGTACTTCCAACAATTAAACGTTGATTATCACAACCTCCCTCTCCCCCCCAAAAAAGGAAAGTGGTACCTATGTGATGCTGAAAGAGTGCTTCTAAATGCTCGGGAACAGTGGGCCAATGTCTTCCATGTAGTCAGTATTTTATTGAAGGAATTATGTCCTTATAACCAACTCTGCCGATGGATATTTAGATCATTTCATTCTTTTGTAACCCTGGAAATGCTGATAATTGAGCTCTGGGCACACCAAGTAAAGACAGGGCAAAATCAGGGCTGATGAATGATCCCAGAAAGTTTGAACTTCTCATTGAAGTTCTGTTCAGGAAGGATGTTTTCTTTAAAACTCATGAATTCAATATTTTCCAGGTCATCTTTCCTGACTTTATAATGAACATGCAAGTATTGAAAAAGCAGAGAACTGGAGGAGGAGAGGAGAGAAAGCAGATGTCCTGGATAGTTCTGAATCCCAGGAGCCTCAGGGCCATAGACCTCAGATGGGTTCCACAACTGATGGCAAGTCAGCAAATAATAGGGGACCAAGCCCAGACACAGTGAGAAATAGTCAAAAGCTAGTAGGAATGTAGAGGAAAATGGAGACAGAGACAATTGCTTTTGTATAGGAAAGCAATCCCAGAAAGCACTAGCAGGGTGGTGGGAATATGAGACTGGGAAGGGGAATAGAGCCAATCGAGGTTGCACTGATGAGCATGTTCCCACTGTAGAATACTGGGTCTCGGTCCAGTTCAGGACCTCAGTAATTTGTGTGAAATACACCTCAGAGTTACCTTACTCGGTGAGCAGTAGACAATTTAATAAGCAAGGACACCAAGGTATCTAACCATTCACTTTCGTCATTGATAAGCCCTGCTTCAGGAAACACCAGCTCTCTGACAACTTCAGCCTGTTCCATGCACTAGCTAAGCAATTCTTGCAGCCAGATAATCCCTCAAACAGAGCGTTACAAGTGGTTGAAGTAAGACATCATATGCATTCATGGAAATGATAAGGAGTGAATGATAAGGAGTTATCACAGAGGCACTGAAAGCATCTTAATGGAATGTACATGTCAAACTTCAGAGATTTAGGCAAGGCTGATCTGCATGGCTTGGAGTAGGACGAGGCTGGTGAGGAGCCATAGGCACTTTTTTTTCTCTTTTTCTTTCTTTCTTTTTTTAAATTTAAATTCAATTAGCCAATATATAGTACATCATTATATTCTAATGTAGTGCTCAATGATTCATCAGTTGCATATAACACCCAGTTCTCATCACATCACATGCCCTCCTTAATGCCCATCACCCAGTCACCCTATCACCCTATCACTCTATTCACCTCCCCTTCTGGAACCCAGGAGGTTTGTTTCCCAGAGTCAAGAATCTCTCATGGTTGGTGTCCCTCTCTGATTTCTTCCCATTCAGTTTTTCTTCCCTTCCCATATGATCCTCTATGCTATTTCTTATATTCCACATACGAATGAAACCATATGATAATTGTCTTTCTCTGATTGACTTATCTCGCTTAGCATAATACTCTCCAGTTCCATCCACATTGATGTAAATGGTAGGTATTCATCCTTCCTGAAGGCTGAGTAGCATTTCATTGTATATACGAACCACATCTTTATCCATTAATCTGTTGAAGGACATCTTGGCTCCTTCCACACTTTGGCTATTGTGCACATTGCTGCTATAAACATTGGGGTTCATGTGTCCCTTCAGATCACTACATTTGTATCTTTGGGATAAATACCCAGTAGTGCAATTGCTGGGTCATAGGGTAGCTCTATTTTCAACTTCTTGAGGAACCTCCATACTGCTTTCCAGACCGGCTGTACCAGCTTGCATTCCCACCAACAGCATAAAAGGGTTCCCCTTTCTCCACATCCTCGCCAACATGTGGCATTTCCTGTCCTGTTAATTTTAGCCATTCTGACTGGTGTGAGGTGGTATTGCATTGTGGTTTGATTTGTATTTCCCCGATGACAAGTGATGTGGAGCATTCTTTCATGTCTGTTGGCTATTTGCATGTCTTCCTTGGAGAAATGTCTGTTCATGTCTTCTGCCCATTTCTTGACTGGATTCTTTGTTCTTTGGGTGATGAGTTTGATAAGTTCTTTATAGATTTTGGATACCAGCCCTTTATCTGATATGTCATTTGCAAATATCTTCTCCCATTCTGTCAGTTGTTTTTTGGTTTTGTTGACTATTTTTTTTTTTTTGCTACACAAAAGCTTTTTATCCTGACGAAGGCCCAATAGTTCATTTTTGCTTTGTTTCCCTTGCCTTTAGAAATGTGTCTTGCAAGAAGTTGCTGTGGCTGAGGTCAAGGAGATTACTACCTGTGTGCTCCTCTAGGATTTTGATGGATTCCTGTCTCACATTTAGGTCTTTCATCCATTTTGAGTTTATTTTTGTGTATCGTGTAAGAGAATGGTCCGGTTTCATTCCTCTGCATGCGGCTGTCCAACTTTCCAGCACCATTAATTGAAGAGACTGTTTTTTTTCCATTGGATATTCTTTCCTGTTTTGTCAAGGATTGTTTTTTTCTCTTTAAAGTAGTTATTTAAATTCCAGTTAACTAACATAGAGTGTAATATTAGTTTCAGTTGTAGAATTTATTGATTCATCACTTAAATACAACACCCAGTGCTCATCACAAGTGCACTCCTTAATCCCCATCACCCATTTAATTCATCCCCCCACCCACCTCCCTTCCAGCAACCTTCAGTTTGTTTGTTCTCTATAGTTAAGAAACTGTTTTATGGTTTGCCTCTCTCTCTTTCTTCCCTTATGTTCATCTGTTTTGTTTCTTAAATTCTACATATGAGTGAAATCATATGGTATTTGTCTTTTCTGATGTCTTATTTTACTTAGCCTAATATTCTCTAGTTCCATCCACACTGCTGCAAACGGTTAAGATTTCATTCCTTTGATGGCTGAATAATATTCCATTGTATATATACATTACTTCTTCTTTATCCATTCATCAGTTGATGGAAATTTGGGGAGCAACAGGCACCTTACCTTAAGGAAGCACTCACTTTCAGGGTTGCTCACTTGCAGGGTCGGCACTTGAGTGACTGTAGGAGTGGGTGCCTCCTTAAGTTTTGTCCCCTGGACACCACAACTGCCCCACACTAGTCCTGGTCCTGCTGATCTAGTGGGAGAACAAGAGACTTTTTGCTTCAGCAATGCTGAGTGGAAACAGTAGGGGTGTCTGTCATCCAAGAAACTCTGTCTCCCAAAAAGGATGGAAAATACTTTAAGTTGAGTCTCTTCCCTATCTGAAAAAAAATGGGCTGGCAAGAAAGAGACGAGTCAATAGACTAGTGCTCAGTTTAGCCTCCCCATTGCGACAGTCAACTTCAGAAAGTTTATGGGAGTTAGGTCAGGTCACATAGCTGGTTAGTGACCTTACTGGGTCTGTAGACAGTCTTTTGTAGCCTGTTCACCATGTAATGATTGGCTCTTTTAGTAATCTTACTCTCATGACCCTCTTGAGGGAAAAGAGAAGAACTAGAATTGGTGATATCAACACAGATAATTAGACCAAGCCTCAAAAATAAGGCTAATTTAAGAACTGTGTAAAGGTATTCATCCTCAACGTACCAGCTAGCCCTTGGGCCTTCAACAGCTGTGAAGCCTTCATTTCTTAGAGGATGATGAGATTCTGCTTCCAAACTCTTCTGACACACTGGACCCCAGAGTAGCACTGGCCACACCACATGAATATCCAATCAATAGACAGCTGTTGAGAACAGCTATCACATTCTTTGTTCCTGCACAGAAGATTCTCTGGACCTATTTTATTTAAAAAAAAAAAAGGCCTAGAGAATGAAAAGTAATTAAAGATTAGATCAGTAACCAATTCTAGAAATAGAGTCAGGGGCGCCTGGGTGGCACAGCGGTTAAGCGTCTGCCTTCAGCTCAGGGCATGATCCCGGCGTTATGGGATCAAGCCCCACATCAGTCCTCTGCCGTGAGCCTGCTTCTTCCTCTCCCACTCCCCCTGCTTGTGTTCCCTCTCTCGCTGGCTGTCTCTATCTCTGTCAAATAAATAAAATCTTTAAAAAAAAAAAGAAATAGAGTCAGACCCGGGGCACCTGGGTGGCTCAGTTGGTTAAGCATCTGACTCTTGATCTTGGCTCAGGTCTCGATCTCATGCTTGTGAGCTCAAACCGTGCGTTGGGCTCTGTGCTGATTGTGGAGCCTACTTAAAAGAATAAGAAGAGGAAGAAGAAGAAGGAGAAGAAGGGAAGAAGAAAGAAAGAAGAAAGAAGAAAGAAGAAGAAGAACAGGAGCCAGACCATGGGGGTTTATGACACCCTCCCTTCCTTGGCTACAGCAAAATATTTGGTATTGGGGGCCCTGCTGGATTCACATACCACCTTAGTCACAGCAGGGAGGGGTTTTTGTAGGAGAAACACTGCAAACGCACAACTCTTAGCAAACATTTCTGTCCCTTTAAATTGTCACACTCCCTGCCAGGGTTCCTAGTTCTGAGAGGCTCTGAGACTTCCCCCTGCACTGGCAGCAACAGCCTTCAGCACTCACAACTGAAGGGAAAGTACTAGGTCAGGGGCTTCTAGAGCCAACATCAGAGCTTGTCACCACTACTGCGGGAAAAGTGAGCTCACAGGGGAAGGGGGATGCCTGAGGGGGAGCTGTGACCCTCCAGCAGGAACATGGTTCTGAGAGTGTTTACTGCCTGACACCTACATTCCACCCAATACCAGGCAGGTCAACAAGAGGCAGAGCAGTCAAGATCACGCCTCCAGGTGTCTAAAGATGTTCTGAGTTTCAAATTGAGTAAGCTCAGAGGAAGTTTTACAAGCATCGTCTCCAGCCTGGAAGCACACACACCTGTTAAGGGGCAAAACCTGTTCTTTCCACATTCTCTTAATACGGTAAGAGGAGTGGGGGCTGGAAGCACTTCCAGGAACAAAACACAGTTTAAAAGGCATTAAAGATAGTCTAAGTGGCATATTCAGCAAAGGAAAAATATCTTTCTGTGAACCATAAATAATCTAACCTTGGAGCAAGTTACACTGTGGCAAATCTAGAGAAATATGAATTTACTCCACACCCCCCACCATTCTCCTTCTCACTTCCCACAGTAGGGGCCCTCAGGAGAAATCTGAGGTTAGGAACTTGGTCTTCAGCCCCATAAAAGGGGCTCCCCAATTCAAGCTCCCCCCTCCCAGCTGCAAGGAAACCTCAATTTCCTTGTCTGTACAATGCAAGAGTTTGGAGAATTAACTGGTTTCCACACTCTGATTGGTGGACTGATTACATCAGCAACATCGGATTAAGAATCAGAATCTCTGAGGCTGGTCCAAAAAAATGTGTATTTTTAAAAACACTCAAGTACTTCTGAAAAGCAGCAAGTCTGGGAGACACTCAACTTGATGACCTTTGAAGACTCAGACTATTAAGAATATGGGATTCGACATGTTTTACACACCTCAACAGTTAAGAGCCATTTATTACCCCAGATGTCAGCTGGGGCTTACTTTCCTCTTAAAAACTAGGTAAAATCATTTCAACACCCTTTCTAAACAATATGGAAAATTCCAATGACCTACTCAAGAGTTCAGTGAATTTCCCATAGCACACTTTCTCATTTCCAACAGGGACTTTTGGCTTTAGCTCTATTTTTGTTCTTTGCACGAAATCTGTTTCCTCACTTCCGCTCTGGGGTCAGTTATGGGAGTTTGCTGATTTGTATGCACAAGATAACTCATCCCCTAAGCCTGTGGGCTGACCTTTGCTGAGGGCTTTGGGGAGGTGGCAGGGGTGTTACTGCAGAAACACAGAACCCTTTGGACTGAGTACCAGGCAAACCTGTCACCTAAGTCCTCAGGCCAGAGAGAAGTTATCCAGCAGCCCCTCCCTGTGCTTTTCCTCGGGTGGCACCCACGGGACAGAACACAGTCACCCACAGTAAGCAGGTGTCACCATGAAGAGGTAGCATTGGAAATGGATGGTGAGGCACAGACAGGACTCAGACGGAAACGTGGGCGAGAATCAGTGATCAGAGGAGCAACTGCACAGGAGGGAAGGCGGGGGTTCCTGAAACCTGCTCTCTGTGGAGCAGCCGAATGAGCAGGGGGTGAGCTGGAAACGCGGCCAGAGAGGCAGACGGAGGACAGGCTGGGCACTTCTGTCCAGGCACTCGTGTGCTCACACAGACATCATCGCTGAGTGTTTATCTGTATTACACCATGTCGGAATGGGTCTAATCACTTACTCTGAGAGGCCTCAGATCTGGGGCAAGAACATCAGGACCCATCTCCCCAGCACACAGATCAAACTTAGACAAATGACACAAGCCCAGTTTTTCAGTTTTCTGAGAGCAGGTCACAGGCTCTTCAGATCAGCTTGGGGGGATGTTTGCTTTCCAATTTCCAAAAACAAAATGCAAATTCTCCTCTCCTTTCCCAGGCCAACCACCCTAAGGTAGTCCCTAAGTCATGGAGCAAAGTTTTGGACTCTCAGCATTTTCCAAAGTCTCCCCTGGCTGTGGAATCTCCTGGGAGAACTCAGAAGCTACCGCTTATGTCACTGACACAGAACTACCTGGGGACATTAGCATGGAGCTCACTCTGACACAGGGGACGTGCTATCATCTCCCCTCTGCTGTTTGCATTCAGAGTCCCTGAAAGGTCACCAAATATTCTCCCGGTATCGTTCGAACACCAGTCAGGTCCTTCCAGGGTTCTTCCCTATATGCTGATATTCAGGGGAAGGCAGGGGCCATGACCTTTTCACTGTGGTGCCACCAGCTCTTTGGACCTTGCCTGACCCATTGAAGGTCATTATACCTATTCAATGAATGAATGAATGAATGAATGAACGAACGAACTGTGTTTGGGCCTCTTCCAGGCAAGCATGGGAGGACAGAAGATGGCAAGAGATGAAGAAAATGCCTATGGTAAGAATTTCCTCACTGTGTGTACTTGGCCCCAGGTGTCAGCTCTGGGGAACAAGGTGATGAGCTAACACAAGACGGAACAAATCCCAGGGGCATCTCTGTGCTAAGGGGAAACAGCAAGAGCCCCGGATTTGCCTTTGTGCGGCATCTCTGCCCCTGCCCCATGGGAGATAGTAAGTGCTTTGACTAGTCTGTGCCTCCCAAGCCAAAGGGTAAACTGAGAATAAGAAATCTACTCTGAGCCCCACAGACGAGGAGGTGGAGGCAATGAGATCTTGGAGTAGAGGGAACACGATTTACCAGCTAGAATGTGCTAGAGAACAAGGATGGGGGCTTAGCAGGTAACTTCCTGGCAGCAGGTGTAAGAGACAGGGAGGAGGAGGGCAAGAGGAATGGAGGGGAGAAGGCAAGGGACCAGCTCCCCTAATCCTCTGGGCAATCCGGGGAGAAACTACGCTCTGTCTTCACTCCCATCTGTGCTGAAGAGGGTGAAGCAACTTCCCCTCGGTTACACAGCGGACACACGCTGGGGCTTTGATTCCAGCCCAGGGTGGTAGGGACTCCAGACAGCCCTTCACTCCCGGGCTTCCCGTGCCCTCCCGCCTCTCCCCGCTGGGGTGGCGTCTGGGAGAAGTATCCCAGAGGCCAGGGTAGGTGTCAGGCAGCGACAGCTCTGCACCGCGAGCGTGCCCAGAGATAATGTCAGCGGAGTCAGGGCCTGGCATCATCAGGGGTGCCCTCCCGAGACATGCGCACCAGCTGCTGGAGCGGGTACAGGTGCCTGTGCTGAAGCCAAAGACGGGGGAGAGAGGGGCGCAGACGCCCCGGAGCGGGACACGCTCTGCCCAGACCCCCTAGGAAAGGCTCGGCTGGCGAAACAGAAGCCCAAGGCCTGCTNGGCATCATCAGGGGTGCCCTCCCGAGACATGCGCACCAGCTGCTGGAGCGGGTACAGGTGCCTGTGCTGAAGCCAAAGACGGGGGAGAGAGGGGCGCAGACGCCCCGGAGCGGGACA